>NC_140991.1:320044338-320320787 GCF_052327205.1 Somniosus microcephalus | reverse complement strand
AGAGAGAGAGAGGGGGGAAGCATAGAGAGAGAGGGGGAAGGAGAGAGAGAGCGAGAGAGAGAGAGAGAGGGGGAAGGAGAGAGAGAGAGAGGGGGGAAGGAGAGAGAGAGAGAGAGAGGGGGGGGAAGGAGAGAGAGAGAGAGAGAGAGAGAGAGAGAGAGAGAGAGAGGGGGGAAGAGAGAGAGAGAGAGAGGGGAAGAGGAGAGAGAGAGAGAGAGAGAGAGGGGGGGAAGGAGAGAGAGAGAGACAGCACACCCTAGATAGGGCCGAGGGAAGCCACGTCTGCTGAGAGCAAGGATGGGTTCCGGACTGGGTCTTATAAAGGCCCCAGACCTCAGAGGGAGGCAAGGTCTTCAATCCCAGATGGGATCAGTTATCTCAGAGTGCCAAAAGTTCCATCTCCTGCGGGAAGCTTTTCTAAATGATCTCTTCAGACTGTTAAGTGCCGTTCTGATCATTTGCCACCCGGGGAAGGGCTTGGAAAATCATTTGTACATTGCACACTGCATTTTAACTTATACTAAATATATATATTATATTTATACTACCATATACTTATCATATTATATTACTATTACTTCCAGTGGTAATAGAGGCTTTTTGCACTATTCATCATATCCTGCAACTTGGACTGTCATTGCTATACTTATTTGCTTATTGTTTCTATATTTATACTTGTTTTTACTTTTGCTTTTTATATTTATACTTATGTTGTGGGAGTGAGTGGGGAGTAAGCATTCCATTGTACCAGTCACATATGGCAATAAAATAATCTTGAATCTTGAATCTTGAATCAGTCGCCCAATCTGCGTTTGGTCTCCCCAATGTAGAGGAGGACCGCATCGTGAGCAGTGATTGATTCTCAGACTCGATTGTTGGGTGTAGATATGCTCTTCCTTCAGATTTAGTTTCATGCACATCAGTTTGGTTCTGTAAGTTCTAAGGTCCTGATTCCACAAGGGGAGTTGGGAACATAGTAATGGTGTGCTGTAAGGTGCTCAACATAGAATCATAGAATAGTACAGCACAGGGGGAGGCCATTCGGCCCATCGAGTCTGTGCCGGCTCTTTCGAAGAGCAATCCAGTCAGTCCCACTCCCCCGCTCTTTCCCCGTATCCCTGCAATTTTTTCTCCTTCAAGTATTTCTCCAATTCCCTTTTGAAGGCTGCCATTGAATCTGTCTCCACCGCCCTATCAGGCAGCGCATTCCAAATCCTAACCACTCGCTGCGTAAAAAAACTTTCCTCCTGTCGCCTCTGGTTCTTTTGCCAATCACCTTAAATCTGTGCCCTCTGGTTATCGGCCCTTCAGCCACTGGAAACAGTTTCTCTTTATTTACTCGATCTAAACCCTTCATGATTTGAAGCACCTCTATCAAATCTCCCCTTAGCCTTCTCTGCTCCACAGAAAGGCATGGACCTGTTTGTGGATGAGGGTCAGCCATGGTACAGGAGCAGGAGGAGGATGAGGATGAAGAGAAGCTAGCCAAAGCAGAGCAGGAAGCAGCTTGTGTCCACCAGGCTGTGACTGAGGAGCAGATCTCAGCAGCCCCCTCTCTAATTCCCAACTCCCTCTCCTGTATTCCTCCACTAGCCGTGATCTGGTGCCTCCGTCTAACTACACACTTGCTTCTGACCTTGAAATCTTCATCCCCACCAGATCGTTCATTGTCTCCCAGCCAACTGAGCTCCCCAGTACAACACCCAGCTATTGCACCCTTAAACCCTCGGGCCCCAGGCTCAAGCACGTATGAACTATGATTGACCTCATTGTCCATCGCCAGATCTAGCTTGACCACCACAAACAATGTCTCCTCTCTCACACTGTGGGCAAATTCTCTTATTGCTCCAGGATCCATCCTAGAGGGATCAGTTCAGGCTCCTTCTTTCCATTATTACCTACCTGCTGATGTTAGAACAGTCCCTCCACTTCAATGTAATGTATGTGACGCACTTTGGAAATTGGTTGATGGACAGGGAACAAAGGGACCGACATTAACCCTACCCACCCTGCAGGAGCCAAGCCAGTGGGCAGCTTAAACTGAGGGGTTTGATTACCCACTTGGAAATCGCTCGGTTTCCCCTCGCCTGCAGGCGGATGAGGTGCCCGTCTAAAGTAGGCAGGGAGCCTCATGAACCTATGGGAACTGGAGTCCCATCACATCAACAGTACCCTGGAGACATAGGTTAGCAAATGGGCAGATATATAACAGATGCAAATTAACACAGAGAAGTGTGTGGTAATGCAATCTGCGAGGAAAGGCAAGGAACGAGAGTATACACTCAACGGAAAGGCACCAGATGGTCTTTCTCTGTAGCATTTTTCCGTTAAGCAAGATAATTCCCTGAAAGTGTGAGTGTAGCTAGAAAGCACCACAGGGAAGACCAGGAGCATATTGGATTTTATAAATAGGGATGTACAATTCAAGAGTAAAGAAGTAGTAATACATTTATTTCCAGGCAATCGTTAGATGTGATCGGTAGCTTTGGGTGCCCCATTATAGAAAGGACATTCTGGGTCAGTTGCTACTGCAGCAGAAATGGGGTGTGGAGGTCTCACTGGACCCCTGCCCCTGCTAGCACCACACTGCAGGTTAATCACCCCAGCCAAACAGGGATCTCGGCCACCCGAACTGAACTTAAATTCTGGGGGAGGTGGACCCCGGGAAACGGGCAGATTTCCCTGCCTCCCGCCTCTACAACCACCGACTCCAGGGACCACCGGGAGAGGGGACACCGTGGGGCAGGGTACTTGGCTGGTCGGACGGAGAGGGTCCATTAGTGAACACCTCTTCTCCTATAATGGCTAAAAAGATTCACTGCTTTAAGGTCTTAGTCTAGTCTGAGACCTTCTGCCCCTTTGAAGAGGTTCTCCATCTCTTCATTGAGCTGCATTTTCCCAGGCAGGCTCCCTCAGTGTGGCGGGGATCCTGCTGGAAGCCCACCCTACATATTTAATTTGCCCCGATCCAGGAAAGGGCAGTTCCAATATTTGTGGACTCTTGGGGAATCGAGGGATATGGGGATCGGGCGGGAAAGTGGAGTTGAGGTCGAAGTTCAGCCATGATCTTATTGCATGGCGGAGCAGACTCGAGGGGCCGAGTGGCCGACTCTTGCTTCTAATTCTTATGGTCTTATGTCCCAGGAAGCACCGGGAAACAGGCGAATGGGAGGGAAATGGGACGGGAATCCAGCCTCACCTCCCTGGCAGTACAGGAAACTCTTTATTATCCGGCACCGACGGGACCGGCGTGGTGCCGGTTTATCAAAAAGTCCGGATTACCGAGAGTTATAGTTAAAAGGTACGAGAGCTCCGTACACAGCCACAAATCCAGGCTTCCCTGTTGCTTAGCAACAGGTGCAAGAAGCCCGACCAGAGACCAAGCGTCCCTGTTGCTTAGCAACAATTGCAGGAACCTCCGATTACACAGCCAAAGAATCAAGAAACGGCCTCTAATGTGAAGAAAAACTTCACAACCTACTCCTGAATTTTGCCAGTTAACCGAAATTTCCGGTTGTTTGGGTGCCGGTAAATCGAGAGTTTCCTGTATTAGCATGGGATAGGCATGATAGGATTGGCCTGCGGCAGTTCCGGCGGGGATGGGGAGAGGAGATTCAGGTCTGGGCGGTGAGGCACTGATAGGTCCCACTGCCCAATCGCACCCTCTGTTCTCGCACTAGCCCGCCTGATAACCCAGAAATTCCAGCCCTCAATGCGGCAGGCAAAGCGCTGTATGGAGAAACTGGCCAACTGTTTCAGTACAACAAATTTCTTCACAGAACAAGAATACACCGTCTGGTGACTGAATACTGGAGGAATGCAGTAGCCTCATAACTTGACAACACAACCTAGAGTCCATAGGAAATTTGGAGCATTCTTGATAATAATTGAATGGGCCATAAATGACAAATTAGATAGTTGTCATCAAACAGTAAAATGAAAACTATTCCATCTTGATTAGAAAGCCACAGCACTTACCACTAGTTGAGGGCAGGGGGGCAAGCGGAGTGTTTCAAATGTTTGCTTAGCTACAAATGCTGGTGTCGACACCGTCTAGATTGTTCACTAATCCTGTGGTGGTTTCAGTGGTAGAGGCGCTGAATTACAATCAGGTTGACGGACCTGCATGGATCGTTGCAAAGTGCAAACGTCCTCACTCTAAATCCGCATTTATTCTGTTTAGCCAATGCCTCAACAATGATTTATTACAAATTGATTGACTGGCAGAGCTCATCTCAAATTTCTAATGGCCCCATTCTTTCGCAGCCCAGAGACAATTCTGCTCAAGAAATATAAAGGAGATCTTTAAGAAGTGAGTGATTGGATGGTAATACTGAAATACATCTGCGCTGCCTTCTCAGATTGAAGAGAGGCGACATGATTGACAGGCCTGGCCTTTGGTATCACCACTCAATCATCCAGTCAATTCTGAATTTGGCACAACAGCACATATATTATTGCTTCAATGTTTCTGGATGTCCTACGAAGATCTTCACTAAACGGCAGCATTTAATATATTTATCTTCTTGTCTTATTAAGTGTATTAATAATTTACAGCAGTCCCTCAGTACTGCCCCTCCGACAGTGCAGCACTCCCTCAGTACTGCCCCTCCGACAGTGCGGCGCTCCCTCAGTACTGCCCCTCTGACAGTGCGGCGCTCCTCAGTACTGCCCCTCCGATAGTGCGGCGCTCCTCAGTACTGCCACTCCGACAGTGCAGCGCTCCCTCAGTACCGCCCCTCCGACAGTGCAGCGCTCCCTCAGTACTGCCCCTCTGACAGTGCGGCGCTCCTCAGTACTGCCCCTCCGACAGTGTGGCACTCCTCAGTACTGCCCCTCCGACAGTGCGGCGCTCCCTCAGTACTGCCCCTCCGACAGTGCGGCGCTCCTCAGTACTGCCCCTCCGACAGTGTGGCGCTCCTCAGTACTGCCCCTCCGACAGTGCGGCGCTCCCTCAATACTGCCCCTCCGACAGTGCAGTGCTTCCTCAGTACTGCCCCTTCGACAGTGCAGCGCTCCCTCAGTACTGATCCTCCGACAGTGCAGCACTCCCTTAGTACTGATCCTCCGACAGTGCGGCACTCCCTCAGTACTGCCCCTCCGACAGTGCGGCGTTCCCTCAGTACTGCCCCTCCGACAGTGCGACGCTCCCTCAGTACTGCCCCTCCGACAGTGCAGCATTCCCTCAGTACTGCCCCTCCGACAGTGCGGCGCTCCCTCAGTACTGCCCCCTCAGACAGTGCAGCACTCCCTCAGTACTGCCCCTCCGACAGTGCAGCATTCCCTCAGTACTGCCCCTCCGACAGTGTGGCGCTCCCTCAGTACTGCCCCTCCGACAGTGCAGCCCTCCCTCAGTACTGCCCCTCCGACAGTGCAGCACTCCCTCAGTACTGCCCCTCCGACAGTGCGGCGCTCCCTCAGTACTGCCCCTCCGACAGTGCAGCGCTCCTTCAGTACTGCCCCTCCGACAGCGCGGCGCTCCCTCAGTACTGCCCCTCCGACAGTGCAGCGCTCCCTCAGTACTGCCCCTCCGACAGTGCGGCGCTCCCTCAGTACTGCCCCTCCGACAGTGCAGCGCTCCCTCAGTACTGCCCCTCCGACAGTGCGGCGCTCCCTCAGTACTGCCCCTCCGACAGTGCAGCGCTCCCTCAGTACTGCCCCTCCGACAGTGCGACGCTCCCTCAGTACTGCCCCTCCGACAGTGCGGCGCTCCCTCAGTACTGCCCCTCCGACAGTGCGGCGCTCCCTCAGTACTGCCCCTCCGACAGCGCGGCGCTCCCTCAGTACTGCCCCGACAGTGCGGCGCTCCCTCAGTACTGCCCCTCCGACAGCGCGGCGCTCCCTCAGTACTGCCCCTCCGACAGTGCGGCGCTCCCTCAGTACTGCCCCTCCGACAGTGCGGCGCTCCCTCAGTACTGCCCCTCCGACAGCGCGGCGCTCCCTCAGTACTGCCCCGACAGTGCGGCGCTCCCTCAGTACTGCCCCGACAGTGCGGCGCTCCCTCAGTACTGCCCCTCCGACAGTGCGGCGCTCCCTCAGTACTGCCCCTCCGACAGCGCGGCGCTCCCTCAGTACTGCCCCTCCGACAGCGCGGCGCTCCCTCAGTACTGCCCCGACAGTGCGGCGCTCCCTCAGTACTGCCCCGACAGTGCGGCGCTCCCTCAGTACCGCCCCTCCGACAGTGCGGCGCTCCCTCAGTACTGCCCCTCCGACAGCGCGGCGCTCCCTCAGTACTGCCCCGACAGTGCGGCACTCCCTCAGTACTGCCCCGACAGTGCGGCGCTCCCTCAGTACTGCCCCTCCGACAGTGCGGCGCTCCCTCAGTACTGCCCCGACAGCGCGGCGCTCCCTCAGTACTGCCCCGACAGTGCGGCGCTCCCTCAGTACTGCACTGGAGTGTCAGCCTGGATTTTTCTGCTCGAGTCTCTGGGGTGGGAGTTCTGACTCAGGCGAGGGTGCTGCCCACTGAGCCGCGGCCGACACTTGCTCGGGGGGATTTGATTGAGGTTCAAAAGGGGTTTTTTGGCCAAAGGGTGAGAACTGGCGCTAAATGGGCGCTGTGTTAATAAGACTAGCCTGTTTGAAAGTCTGGATTTAGCAAACAATTTTGGTCCGAATCACTGATGAGCCTAGTTTGAATTTGGCTGGAGACTAAACCCGAAACCTGCAGGTTTAGAATTCACGTGCTGATTAGACGCTATTTTCGTGGAGCAGTATGTGTGGGTCCCTGAAAGTGTGGCGTGCTCTGGCTGGCACACACTGTGGCCCGTGTCAGGATGGCTCAGGGACTGAGGGAGAGGGCGTACAGGTTCCCAGGCGCGGCACTGGGGGTCCGGGTGGAGGAGCTCCACAGCAGGTGGGATGTCCTGTGCCCTCAGCGGGGAAGGAGTCCACCTCACCCTCCTGTCCCTCCTGTCCCTCTCTCCTGCAGCAGCTGGTGCTGCTCTGCCTGGCCTCATGTCCTCCTCCCATTCCTCCTGCAGACCAAGGCGGTCCCTAGCAAGATGTCCATAACCAAGCCCTCCCGTTCTCCTGGTGACTCCTGTAAGGTGGAGTAACACAGCACTCACTCTTTTTAGGTGAAGTCCTCGGGGAATTTCCAGAATAAATGTTGATAGAGTCTTGACAAAGTGTCCCAGGAAGTCTCCCGGTGTGTTTCAGAGTTCCTCTTCACAGCTCCAGCAGCAGTGACCATGAAATGGTGAGTATCCCTTTCAGTAGCGCTTGAAATCGACGTCAATGCCGTGTTTCCTCCCAAACAGTTGGTCGCTGTTAGGAGAGGGCGTTAGTTGGAGCACTTGCCCCTAAATATCTTGCAGCCTCTTTAATGAGCGCCAGCAGGCATTTTAAGTGGCAATCAGCCCCTTAACGAGCCTCCGGGTGGCCATTCCGAGTGCAGGCTTCAACTCCTTTACCAAGATGGCAACTTGTGCTAAACGCGGGCTAAACCGGCGTTTCCGCTCAAGTCCCCACCTTGGCCACGTCGGAGGATCATTAGCGCCTGAACTTGCTGCCAAAAATCGCCCCCTTAGGATTTTGAAAGGAATTGATGCGGTAGAGAGATTTTTTTTCCGCTGGTGGGGTGAGTCTAGGACAGAGAGGCATAAACTTAAAATCAGAGCCAGGCCATTCAGGAGAGAGGTTCGGGAACACTTCTTCACACAAAGGGTGGTGGACATGTGGAACTCTCTTCCCACAATAAACTAGCTCAATTAATAATTATTAATCTGAGATCGATAGGTGTTTGCTGGACAAGGTACTAAGGGATATGGGCAAAGGCGGGTATAAAGGAATAGAAGGATATGCTGATGGGGTGAGATGAGGCGGGGAGGGAGGAGGCTCGTGTGGAGCACAAACACCGGCACGGACCGGTTGGGCCAAATGGCCTCGTTCTGTGCTGGACATTCGATGTAATTCCATATGAGACAAATGGCATTTTAAATACATAAATGAATCAAACGAGAACCCAGGCAACAAAAGTTCAACTCATTGCCAGAACCTTCCAGAAAGTGAAAAGTACAAAAGATGGAGTCGCTTGGCAGCACAGACTCGTGAATTAAATCAATAATAACAACGTTGTATCGCTGAGGAATTGGGAGCAGCTCAAACAGGTGCCAAACATGACTTAATAAAATGAAAAGGTTAAGTAAATGTAACCACAAAAAAGCACAGCAGTTAATTTTGCCGCTGATTATCTTTGTGGGAAACCGGTTAAAATAAACCTTTGAGAGGAGCCACCAGTATCAGAATTCTGCAGCGAGTCGTTCTCGGAGAGGATCACAGGCCACCCACCGTGACATTGAAAGCTGCTGCACCATCCCTGCTGGGATGGTAATCAGAGGATTCACGGCAAGCTGCAGACTTGACGTTCCCCTGCAGCTGTTTTGAAATAAACCGAAGCTCTTCTCGGTGCACATGCTGCACTATTTCAGGAATAATGTGCGCGCTGTTGTGCAATATTTGAGGGATAATATAAATGTCAGACCTGTCAACCATGTGGGTTCTGCACAGCATCAGATACGGAGTCTCAACTTTTAGCAAAAAGTGGGCTGAGGGGGATAGGGGTGCCGAGGGGGGAGAAAGGACCAGCTCTTGAGCTCTATGGCTAATGTGTCCCTTCATCTGTTTCCATCTATCGGTAAAGCCAACTCCATCATTTGATGTCTCTGTGGACCTTCTCTTCTGCTACTGAGGCTTTGTCTCCTGGTTGTTGGATATCATCCCACCTTCTCCTCGTTGTCTGATTCATCTCTGTCTTGTGATGATTTAGGCCCCTTCCAAAGCATCAGACGTGGTTTGTTATGTGGCTGCGTTATCGATGCCCAGCCCAAAATGTGGTTCGTGAATATTTCAGAAGACCATGGGAGTAACTTTATGAGTCCGTGCTGCTGACAGAGATGCCAATCCATTGGCAACACAAATCAAACATTCAAATGGCGACTATTAAAGTCAACAGATGGAAAATAATAGGCAGGCTGCTCCTGATGTGCACAAGGCTCCCCCGTTTATGAAAATATAAAAGATTATGAACATAAGAACATAGAAATAGGAGCAGGAGTCGGCCATTTGGCCCCTCGAGCCTGCTCCGCCATTCAATAAGATCATGGCTGATCTTCGACCTCAACTCCACTTTCCCGCCCGATCTCCATATCCCTCGATTCCCCGAGAGTCCAAAAATCTATCGATCTCAGCCTTGAATATACTCAACGATTCAGCATCCACAGCCCTCTGGGGCAGAGAATTCCAAAGATTCACCACCCTCTGAGTGAAGAAATTCCTCCTCATCTCAGTCTTAACAGGACTAGACAGACTAGATGCAGGAAGGATGTTCCCGATGGTCGGGGAGTCCAGAACCAGGGGTCACAGTCTAAGGATAAGGGGTAAGCCATTTAGGACAGAAATGAGGAGGAATTTCTTCACCCAGAGAGTGGGGAACCTGTGGAATTCTCTGCCACTGAAGGCAGTAGAGGCCAATACATTAAATATATTCAAGAAGGAGTTGGATATATTTCTTAAGGCTAAAGGGATCAAGGAGTATGGGGAGAAGGCAGGGACAGGGTACTGAATTTGGATGATCAGCCATGATCTCATTGAATGGCGGAGCAGGCTCGAGGGGCCGAATGGCCTACTCCTGCTCCTATCTTCTATGTTTCTATGTTTCTAAATGGCCGACCCCTTATCCTGAGACTGTGCCCCCTGGTTCTAGACTCTCCAGCCAGGGGAAACAATCTCTCAGCATCTACCCTGTCAATCCCCCTCAGAATCTGATGTTTCAATGAGATCGCCTCTCATTCTTCTAAACTCCAGAGAGTATCGGCCCAATCTACTCAATCTCTCCTCATAGGACAACCCTCTCATCCCAGGGATCCCAGTTATGGCTAGACAGCTTAGTGAAGAGAAGGCCAGGGCAGGACACGGGAGCGTAGACTTTGACAGCCCAGTGCAGCCAGCTTGGCCCAGAATCATGTGCGTCTCCCACCTGACCAGGGGCAGGGGCCCGTGATATTTCAGGTGGGGGATTCGTTGGGTCAGCTCCGAGCTTCGCAGAAATGTGCAGATTGGCGGCAAGTCTTGTGCCAAATGATTTTAGTGTGGTGCAAGCCAATTGGTGCAAAGAGACACAGCAACCTGACCCCAACCCATTAGTTTGCCGAAAGGCCAGAGAGAAAACTCATTCTTCACGGCAAAGTCCAGATTTCAAAGGGCACTTTATCCAGGGAACATGTTCTCGGCCACACAGGGGTGCCTGATGTGGCCAAATAATAGTTCTACATCACACTTCATTCAGGTTGAGGTATATGACTTATGGCATATCGTTAATAGGAGCAGCAACCATTTAACAGCAGCTGGTGCCCGATAAAGTGTCGCAGTGATCTCAGTGCTCGACCTGCGAGTCATGCCCTGTAAATACATTGACAAGATGACCTCACATCATGGACGAGGTCAGCTGTGTGAGGAGCAGGCGCTCCGTGTCAGAAGAGCAGAAGTCCCAAAGGCGCTAGGCCAGGAACACAGAAAGGTTTTTTTTCATACGTTCCTGGGATGTGGGCGTCGCTGGCAAGGCCAGCATTTATTACCCATCCCTAGTTGCCCTTGAGAAGGTGGTGGTGAGCCGCCTTCTTGAACCGCTGCAGTCCGTGTGGTGAAGGTGCTCCCACAGCGCTGTTAGGGAGGGAGTTCCAGGATTTTGACCCAGTGACGATGAAGCATCGGCGATATATTTCCAAGTCAGGATGGTGTGTGACTTGGAGGGGAACTTGGAGGTGGTGGTGTTCCTATGCGCCTGCTGCCCTTGTCCTTCTAGGTGGAAGAGGTCGCGGGTTTGGGAGGTGCTGCCGAAGAAGCCTTGGCGAGTTGCTGCAGTGCATCTTGTAGATGGTATTGTGGGCTATTGGGAGGGCAGTAGAGTGTTCCATGCTAATATATTCTAAGGCCGTGAGGTGAAAGGGAAATAGCACTCTTCAAATTGACCGTTGGTGGCAGCCGGAACTGCCTGAAGTGTTGGCTACGATCGAGGCGATCAAATATATGTCAAGAGCAATTCCTCATTTAAAGGAACCTGGTGCCTCCAGTTGCTTACGTCACAACAGAAAATTTCTTTACGCCACCGTAATGGTGGTTTTATTTATTTTATTTACTTTCAAGTTTTACTCAAGGCACATCTTTAAATTTGGAAATATTGTCAAATCCAGCAATTTACTTCACCGAATCCCAGTCTATTCCTGACTAAGAGCAAAGTATTTACGCAGCAGTGCTGAGATTGAGGAGTTAGTGCCTGCTGCTGACTGCCTTCCGAGGAGGAAAATGATGCTGACCTCCTTCCTTTTAGCGCAGGCACTAACATAGCACAGTGGTTATGTTACTGGACTAGTAATCCAAAGGCCTGGGCTAGTGATCCATGTGATGTGAGTTTAAATCCCACTTCCTGAGGAATTTAAATTCAGTTAATTAAAATAAATCTGGAATAAAAAGCTAGTATCAGTAATGGTGGCAATTAAACTACCAAATTGCAGTAAAAACCCATCTGCTTCACTGATGTCCTTTAGGGAAGGAAATCTGCTGTCCTTACCCGGTCTGGCCTATATGTGACCCCAGACCCACAGCAATGTGGTTGACTCTCAAATGCCCTCTGAAATGGCCCAGCAAGTTGTTCAGTTGTACTAAACCGCTACAAAGAACAGCGGTTCAAGAAGGCAGCTCACCATCACCTTCTCATGGGCAATAAATGCTGGCAATGCCCACATCCCATGAACAAATAAAAAACTCACTGACTCAGCCTGATCCTGCGGCCAACTAACTAACAGGGACCCGTGCCACTGCTTGACACATAGTGCTGGCCTGTCAGGGGTGCTGAGGAAAGGGCCCGAGTGTAACCAGAGTTCAAAAATACTGAATTAACTTTGAAGCGCTTTGGGACATCCTGAGGTCGTGTAAGGCGCTATATAAATGCAAGTCCTTCCTATGTAAAGTGGGGCGAGTTTTCAGCAGAAATAGTGCATGAAAAGCTTTTTTCTGGCAGAAGCCATTTCCGCCCATTTGCATCACAGAAACAGGCCATTCGGCCCAACAGCTCCATTTGGTGCCTTTACATCGCTCCCTCCAAGGTCCCTCGTGCTTCTCGGCCCGTCCCGTGATCCGACCACCAAGTCCCAACTGACCTGCAGCTCTGGGCTTCTTGCTTTTATACTGGAATTGTAATCATAGAATCATCGAAATTTACAGCGCAGAAGGAGGCCATTCGGCCCATTGTGTCTGTGCCGGACGACAAAGAGCTCTCCAGCCTAATCCCACTTTCCAGCTCTTGGTCCGTAGCCCTGTAGGTTCCGGCACTTCAAGTGTATATCCAAGTACTTTTTAAATGTGATGAGGGTTTCTGCCTCTACCACCCTTTCAGGCAGTGAGTTCCAGACCCCCACCACCCTCTGGGTGAAAAAAGTTCTCCTCAACTCCCCTCTAATCCTTCTACCAATTACTTTAAATCGATGCCCCCTGGTTATTGACCTCTCTGCTAAGGGAAATAGGTCCTTCCTATCCACTCTATCCAGGCCCCTCATAGAAACATAGAAGATAGGAGCAGGAGTAGGCCATTCGGCCCCTCGAGCCTGCTCCGCCATTCAATGAGATCATGGCTGATCATCCAAATTCAGTACCCTGTCCCTGCTTTCTCCCCATATCCCTTGATCCCTTTAGCCTTAAGAAATATATCCAACTCCTTCTTGAATATATAATTTTATACACCTCAATTAAATCTCCCCTCACCCCCCTCTGTTCCAAAAAAAACAATCCCAGCCTGTCCAATCTTTCCTTGACTGAGTGACTTAGACTGAGATTTAAAAGGAGCAGCTCTTACTGGGATCTGCTGATGTGGGCGGAAGTGAAGAGTCTGTGGAGCCGGGAGAGGTGCGTTGGTCATTTCTGCAGGTAGGTCACATTTCTGCAGTGTTTTGTTTTGCCATTCTGCCTACAGATATTTGCTTCTGACAGGTTCAGACCGCTGACAGATTCTCACACCTTCAACCTGCAGCGAGGACCTGTCAGGAGTATGGTGTTCTCTGTACCCTTGTATGTCAGGATCATTGACGAGGAGGAGGAGCCCAGGATGGAGCAAAGGAAAGCTGGCCAGCATTTAAAGAGGATGCAATCCACCAGGTATTAATCTCCCCAACCCCAGAGCATATGCAGGACATATGAGGAATGTGATGAAATATGCCATTCATCAGGCACTGTATTCCCTGTGTTTAGTTTAGTTTCAGTTTCATTTCCTTACCTGTATTGTATTGTGTGTAGGGCTCCGCCCATACCTGGCCCCTACTTAAGCAAGCCCCAGCGTGTCTCACAGCAGTACAGCAGATCTCTGGATGAGAGACACTTCTCCAATGTGTATTACTTTCTGAGTTAATAAAAGCCTTGCTTTGCTCCGTTAATGTCGAGTCCCGGATTCATTGAGGCACATCAATTTTATTAACTCAATTTTCAACGCAATGGACCAGCTCTTGAAACCCGAACGTTTGGATTTGGACCCGCATGCTTCGGACGCATCGGCACGATTCGGACACTGGTTTAAGTGTATGGAATTCTTCCTGGACAATTCCGCAGCCATCACAGGTGCTACGGACGCTGAGAGTATGAAACTCGGAATCCTGCGGAATTGGGTAAGCCACCGGGTTTACCCCCTCATCCAAGACGCCGACACGTACCCGGCCGCCTGCGACATCCTAAAGGCGCATTACCAGCAGCCTACGAACGAGGTGTACGCTAGGCATCTGCTCGCTACTCGCACACAGCGACCTGGGGAATCACTGGATGAGTTCCTAGTCACCCTGAAAGCGCTTGGCAAAGACTGCAAGTGCCAAGATGTAAAAGCCGCAGTGTACACTGACGAGCTTGTTCGTGATGCCTTTATCGCAGGCCTCAGCTCCACTTACATCCGGCAGAGACTACTGGAAAAAACGGGATTGGACCTGAAACAGGCTGTGGACACAGCGCGATCCCTGGATGTGGCCCAGAGAAACTCGGACGCCTACTCTTCGGCCCGCGCTGCCCACGCCGCCACGTGTGCACCAAGGGTGCCGCCATCTTGGAAGGCATCTTCCCCGCCCGGCAGCCCGACACCGTCGGGGCCCCGCTCTCCCCCCAGAAGCCCTACGACAGCCGCGACGCGTCGGGGCCCCAACTGCTACTTCTGCAGGCAGCTGAAGCACATCAGAAACCTGTGCCCGGCGAAAGGCACCACCTGCTTTAAGTGCGGTAAGAAGGGGCACTTCAGGAAGGTGTGCAGAGGGAACCCCGCTGGAAAACCCGCCACCGCCGCATGTGCGCCGTGGGAGCGGCCATCTTGGACGCCATCTTGCCCGACCTCGTGGGGTCCGCCATCTTGTGAGCAGACAGCGTGGACACCATCTTGTCTCGATCAGGGCCCTACAGTGGCATCGGTCACAGTGGACCAGACCAGACCGCACCTGCTATCCAAATCAATGGTGGACATCGAGGTAAACGGGTGCGGGGTTAAATGTTTAATTGACAGTGGAAGCACGGAGAGTTTTATCCACCCTGAACTAGCACAACAACTCTCTCTAACGGTGGTCCCTGCTCGGGGCACCATCTCTATGGCTGATAAAACCCAGACATTGACCATTATGGGTTACTGCGCGGTACAATTGTCCGTTAACGGAACTGTATACGATAATTTTAAATTACTAATCATGAAGAATCTATGTGCGAGCGTGATCTTGGGCCTGGATTTCCAGTGCCACCACCAAAGCATCACGCTCAATTACGGTGGGTCCCAGCCGCCCCTCACAGTGTGCGGTCTGGCTACCCTGAAGGTAAAGCCGCCTTCGCTATTCGCGAACCTTACTCCCAACTGCCGGCCAATAGCGACCAAAAGCAGGAGGTACAGCTGGGAGGACAGGCGGTTTATCGCGACCGGGGTAGACAGGCTCCTGAAGGAGCGCATTATCGAACGCAGCAACAGCCCGTGGCGTGCCCAAGTGGTGGTGGTGAGGGGTAGCGAGAAGAAGCGGATGGTGATAGATTATAGCCAGACGGTTAATCTATACACCCAGCTAGACGCCTACCCGCTACCCCGCATATCCGAGATGGTGAACCAAATCGCCCAATACCGGGTGTTCTCCACCATCGACCTCAAGTCAGCGTACCACCAGCTCCCTATCAGACCAGAGGACCGCCCGTACACCGCCTTCGAGGCAAACGGACGCCTCTACCAATTCCTCAGAGTCCCCTTTGGGGTGACGAATGGGGTCTCGGTCTTCCAGAGGGAGATGGACCACATGGTCGATGACCACCACTTGCAGGCAACCTTCCCCTACCTCGACAACGTCACCATCTGCGGTCACAACCAGCAGGATCACGACTCGAACCTCGAGAGGTTCCTGAAAACCGCACAAAAACTCAACCTCACTTACAACGAGGACAAGTGCGTTTTCAACACCATGCGCCTCTGCATACTAGGCAGCGTGGTGGAGAATGGGGAAATCGGACCAGACCCCGACCGATTGCGCCCCCTACGGGAGCTCCCCCTGCCCAACACTCCCAAAGCCCTGAAAAGGTGCCTGGGGTTATTTTCTTATTATGCCCAATGGGTCCCCAACTACTCCGACAAAGGCCGCCCCCTCTTGAAAGCATCCTCTTTTCTGCTCTCTGCTGAGGCCCACGCCGCCTTCAAAAGCATTAAGCGGGATATTGAGCGGGCCACGCTACAGGCAGTGGACGAGAACACTCCCTTTCAAGTGGAAAGTGATGCGTCTGACTTTGCCTTGGCGGCCACCCTCAACCAGGCGGGGCGGCCCGTAGCTTTCTTCTCGAGGACCCTCCAAGGGCCCGAGATCAGACACTCCTCCGTGGAAAAGGAGGCCCAAGCCATCGTGGAGGCAGTGCGCCACTGGCGGCACTACCTAGCCGGCAAACGCTTCACCCTACTTACCGACCAGCGGTCGGTAGCGTTTATGTTCAATAATAAACAGAGGGGGAAGATTAAAAATGATAAGATTCTTAGGTGACGGATCGAGCTCTCCACCTTCGAGTATGACATCATTTACCGGCCAGGGGCCCTTAACGAATCCCCCGACGCCCTCTCACGAGGGATGTGTGCCAGCGCCACCGGGGATCGGCTACAGACCCTCCACAACGGCCTCTGCCACCCAGGGGTCACACGGCTGTTCCACTTCATAAAGTCCCGCAACTTACCCTACTCGATTGAAGAAGTTCGGTCTCTGACCAGGAACTGCCGCACTTGCGCTGAGTGCAAGCCTCGGTTCTACCGCCCAGATAGAGCCCACTTAATCAAAGCTACACGGCCCTTTGAGCGGCTCAGCTTAGATTTCAAGGGCCCCCTCCCGTCAGTCGACCGCAATGTTTACTTCCTGAACATTGTGGACGAATACTCCCGTTTCCCATTCGCCTTCCCCTGCCCAGACATGACCAGCGCCATGGTCATTAAATGCCTCAACAGCCTGTTCTGCCTGTTCGGTATGCCGAGCTACATCCATACGGATAGGGGGGCGTCCTTCATGAGTGAAGAGCTACGCCAGTACATGCTGTCCAGGGGGATCGCCACAAGCCGTACCACCAGCTACAACCCCCAGGGTAACGGCCAGGTGGAGCGAGAGAACGGGACAGTATGGAAAGCAGTCACTCTAGCTCTAAGGACCAAGGGCCTCCCTATCTCCCGCTGGCAGGAAGTCCTCCCAGATGTGCTCCATTCGATACGGTCACTATTGTGTACTGCCACTAATGCCACGCCTCATGAACGAATGTTTGTCTTTCCCCGGAAATCCACCTCAGGCATATCCATGCCGTCATGGCTCTCCACCCCAGGTCCGGTATTTGTACGAAGGCATGTGAGGGGCCACAAGACGGACCCCCTCGTGGAGTCAGTGCACCTACTCCACGCCAACCCCCAATACGCGTATGTCCGGCACGCCGACGGAAGGGAGGACACCGTGTCCATAAAAGACGTCGCCCCAGCCGGTAACGACAACAACCACGACAACAACAGCAACAACGATCACAGCAACTCTTACCCACCCACTACTCTTTCATCACCCCCGGAAGAACATCGACCAACGGTGCCCCCACCAACTACCCCTTCAACAACCCTGGCGGCGCCACCGGCAGAGACCCAGGAGGCCACCGGGGACACCCAGCCGACACCCGCGGCACCACAACTGCTACGTCGGTCACAGAGGACTATCAAACCCCCGAACAGACTAAATCTGTAGAAGGGGTGAATGTGATGAAATATGCCATTCATCATGCACTGTATTCCCTGTGTTTAGTTTAGTTTCAGTTTCATTTCCTTACCTGTATTGTATTGTGTGTAGGGCTCCGCCCATACCTGGCCCCTACTTAAGCAAGCCCCAGCGTGTCTCACAGCAGTACAGCAGATCTCTGGATGAGAGACACTTCTCCAATGTGTATTACTTTCTGAGTTAATAAAAGCCTTGCTTTGCTCTGTTAACGTCAAGTCCCGGATTCATTGAGGCACATCAAGGAACTTACTGAGGAGTTCAGCGTATGAAGAATGTCCTTCAACAATCAGGCAGCTTTATTGCCTATTGCAAGAAAAAAAGACTTGCATTTCTATAGCGCCTTTCACGACCACCGGACGTCCCAAAGCGCTTTACAGCCAATGAAGTACTTTTTGGAGTGTGGTCACTGTTGTAATGTAGGAAACGCGGCAGCCAATTTGCCCACAGCAAGCTCCCACAAACAGCAATGTGATAATGACCAGATCATCTGTTTTAGTGATGTTGATTGAGGGATAAATATTGGCCTGGACACCGGGGAGAACTCCCCTGCTCTTCTTTGAAATAGTGCCATGGGATCTTTTACATCCACCCGAGAGAGCAGACGGGGCCTCGGTTTAACGTCTCATCTGAAAGACGGCACCTCCAACAGTGCAGCACTCCCTCAGTACTGCCCCTCCGACAGTGCAGTCCTCCCTCAGTACTGCCCCTCCAACAGTGCGGCGCTCCCTCAGTACTGCCCCTCCGACAGTGCGGCGCTACAGCAGTACTGCCCCTCCGACAGTGCAGCGCTCCCTCAGTACTGCCCCTCCGACAGTGCGGCACTCCCTCAGTACTGGCCCTCCGACAGTGCAGCACTCCCTCAGTACTGCCCCTCCAACAGTGCGGCGCTCCCTCAGTACTGCCCCTCCGACAGTGCGGCGCTCCCTCAGTACTGCCTCTCCGACAGTGCAGCGCTCCCTCAGTACAGCCCCTCCGACAGTGCGGCGCTCCCTCAGTACTGCCCCTCTGACAGTGCGGCGCTCCCTCAGTACTACCCCTCCGACAGTGCAGGACTCCCTCAGTCCTGCTCCTCTGACATTGCGGCACTCCCTCAGTACTGCACCTCCGACAGTGTGGGACTCCCTCAGTACCGCCCCTCCGACGGTGCGGCGCTCCCGCAGTACTGCCCCTCCGACAGTGCGGCACTCCCTCAGTACTGCCCCTCCGACAGTGCAGCGCTCCCTCAGTACTGCCCCTCCGACAGTGCGGCGCTCCCTCAGTACTGCCCCTCCGACAGTGCGGCGCTCCCTCAGTACTGCCCCTCCGACAGTGCAGCGCTCCCTCAGTACTGCCCCTCCGACAGTGCGGCGCTCCCTCAGTACTGCCCCTCTGACAGTGCGGCGCTCCTCAGTACTGCCCCTCCGACAGTGCGGCGCTCCTCAGTACTGCCACTCCGACAGTGCAGCGCTCCCTCAGTACCGCCCCTCCGACAGTGCAGCACTCCCTCAGTACTGCCCCTCTGACAGTGCGGCGCTCCTCAGTACTGCCCCTCCGACAGTGCGGCGCTCCTCAGTACTGCCCCTCCGACAGTGCAGCACTCCCTCAGTACTGCCCCTCTGACAGTGCGGTGCTCCCTCAGTACTGCACTGGAGTGTCAGCCTAGATTTTTGTGCTCAAGTGTCTGGAGTGGGACTTGAACCCATGACCTTCTGACCCAGAGGTGAGGGTGCCGCCCACTGAGCCACCGCTGACACTTCGATGACCTACAGCCATGTTCACCTGCCTACACTGCTCTCTGTGACTTTGAAGGGAATCACAGCACTCAATCTTTATGGAACTGGGCCATTTCAGGCAGCCAATGGTGATCTTTGCAACATCAGCCAAGCGCCCGTTCGTCAGGTCAATGATACCCCTTTGCAATCACACCACTGCGGCCGCAAGATCGAGCTATCCGCTATTGTGAGGTTTCTGGCTTCCCATAAAGACTAGAGTGCAATCAGTGCCACCCATGTTGCTTTGTGAGCTCCCACCAAAAACCCCCTCAACTACTTGAACAGGAAGGGCTTCCACTGCCTCGCAGACTGTGTGTGACAACATGCCGAGGATCCTTCATGTTACTCATGCACTGACACGCTGAAAGTTGTCACCTTGTCCTCATGCATCAAAACCCGACCCTCTCTGACCTCTTCAGGAAAGAAAATCACATCAACGGATGGCTTCTGGGTGACAAAGCCTAGCCTCCGCTCCCATAGAGTCATAACGGCACAGCAGGAGGCCATTCGGCCCATCGAGTCCGTGCCGGCTCTCTGTAGAGCAATCCAGTCAGTCCCATTCCCCCGCTCTATCCCCGTAGCCCTGCAAGTTTATTTCCCTCAAGTGCCTATCCAGTCTCCCCTTGAAAACATTGAGTGTCTCCGCTTCCACCACTTCCGTCGGCAGCGAGTTCCAGGTCCTCACCACTCGCTGCGTAAAAAAGTTTTTCCTCGCATCCCCCCTGTATCTCTTGCCCAAAACCTTAAACCTGTGTCCCCTAGTCCTTGTACCATCAACTAGTGGGAACAGCCTTTCCCCGTCTAGCCTATCCAAACCCGTCATAATCTTGTACACCTCGATCAAATCACCCCTCAACCTCCTTTGCTCTAATGAAAACAAATCCAGCTTCTCCAACCTGTCCTTGTAGCTAAGGTTGGAGAAGCTGCACTATCCCCATATCCCTCGATTCCCTTAATATTCGCATGTCAGTCTTGAAAATGTCAATTGACCACATTTATGCAACATGTCATCATAATTTAACTCTTGAAGCCCTGGTATTATTCTGGTGAATTTGCACTGCATTTGTGGTGGGGGTCTGGAACTCACTGCCTGAAACCCTCATCACATTTAAAAAGTACGATAGCAAAATACCGCAGATGCTGGAAATCCGAAATAACAACAGAAAATGCTGGAAAAACTCAGCAGGCCAGGCAACATCCATGGAGAGAAATTAGAGTCAACGTTTCGGGTCGAAACCCTTTTTCAAAACTGGAAAGGAAATAAAATAGATCGAAGGCAGGGCTGCAATAGAACAAAAGAAGTAAATGAGACATTCAAAGGTATTCAAAACCAGACGAAATGGTAATAGGACAGTGGAGACAATAGATGGCTCAGATTAGGTGTGAAGTGTTCTGGCAGGATGTGACAGAGCTGCCATGTGGGAGAGAGAAAAAAGAAAGGAAAGTGGGGGCGGGGGGGGGGGGGGGAGAAGGGAAGACCCAAAACAAAGGGGTGGAAAAAAATATAAGTTATGATCTGAAGTTGTTGAGCTCGATATTGAGTCCGGAAGGCTGTAAAGTGCCTAATCGGAAGATGAGGTGCTGTTCCTCGAGTTTACGTTGAGCTTCCGTGGAACAATACAAGAGGCCAAGGACGGTTAGGTCCAAGTGGGAATGGAACGGTGAATTAAAATGACAGGCGACCGGAAGCTCGGGGTCCTTGGAGATGCACTTGAAGTTCCGTAACCCGCAGGGCTACGGGCCAAGAGCTGGAAAGTGGGATTCAGCTGGAGAGCTCTTTGTCGGCCGGCACAGACACGATGGGCCGAATGGCCTCCTTCTGTTCTGTAAATTTCTATGGTTCTATGATTCCTTCCAAGGCCAATAGATCCTTCCTGAGGTGCGGGGCCGTAAACTGAATGCAATGACTCCAGACAGGGTCTGACCAGAGCTCTGTACAACTGAAGCATCACTTCCTGCTCTTTGTATTCCAGCCCTTGAGATAAAGGCCACATTCCAATCGCCTTTTTAATTGCTTTTTGTATCAGGCTTCTCGCTTTTAATGTTTTGTGTACATGGACACCCAAATCTCTTCTACACTGCCTAGTTTCTCATCGTTTAGAAAATACTCGCCCAGTTAACACTCCAAACCCGATCTTTGAGAACGCTGCCATAATATAAGAGGCAGTATGAACAGCCAACAACAATAACAACTTGCATTTATATAGCGCCTTTAACATAGTAAAACTTCCCAAGGTGCTTCACAGGAGCATTAAGCTAACAAAATTTGACACCAATCCACATAAGGAGATATTAGGGCAGGTGACCAAAAGCTTGGTCAAAGAAGTCGGTTTTAAGGAGCGTCTTAAAGGAGGAGAGAGAGGTAGCGAGGTTTAGGGAGGGAATTCCAGAGCTCAGGGCCGAGGCAGCTGAAGGCACGGCTGCCAATGGTGGAGCGATTAAAATCAGGGATCCTCAAGAGGTCAGAATTAGAGGAGCGCTGATATCTGGGGGGTTGTGGGGCTGGAGGAGATTACAGAGATAGGGAGGGGTGAGGCCCTCAAAACATCTTATGGACAATCCAAAGTAAATGAGTAAAATTTGTTCCATTATTGCTGCACATTTGATTCTAACATAATACTGCCCTTCCAACCTGAATTAGAACACCATGTCTGAAGAAGGAGGGGAAATGAGCGTGACAGTGAAGGATTGGTGGTGGCTGTTTAGCATTTCCTGACTGAAGCTTGCAGAAACTTTGCTTACATGGTGATTTTTAGTTGGTTCTTTCACTGGGACTTCTCTGAAAACTTCTTCTGACAGTTTTGGTGAGTACTTGAGAAAGTAAGACCCTGATATTGACAGGGGTGGGTTCTGTGGTCGAGGGGCGGGTTGGGGGGGCGGTATTTGCTGTGGAGTTTTAATTCCACAGCATGCGTCTTTTATTTTTAGCACGTTTCCCGACCGGCTACCAGCCTGATCAACAGGATTGGTTCCCTGTCGGGCGGGGAATGCTCCGGAGGAGGCTGCAGCCCCAGGAGCAGGCCTATCTTCCTACAATCTGCAAAGCTTCCTCCTCATGCAGACTTAAAGTTTTCAAGGTTGGTGTTGTCCACAAGCAGCTATTTGATGCTACTTTCCCCTTTGCAATGAGAGTACGTTGAGTTATAGGACTGTGACTGGCAAGGACGCTTCTGATCATCCATAAGTCTCCTTGCATACTGCTGTTGTCAGATTTGCAGCTATAGGCTCCATTTAAATATCTCTCCTTCAGCAATAGATCAGTTTTCCTGCTTGAGAGGGAGATGAGATTCAGAGGTCATGATGCCTCTATCACTCCTACTGGATGTATCTTGGGAATAATGCCTTCACTTACCTTGACCAGCCTTGTGAGGTCATTAAATCTCTTCCTGCTGTGTGTGGCAGTTCCTGGGGTAGTGGAGATCACACTCACTGCCTTTGCCACCTCCTACAATGATGTCTGGACCACCTCCATATGGAGCTTTCTGCCCTCAAAACATCTTATGGACAATCCAAAGTAAATGAGTAAAATTTGTTCCATTATTGCTGCACATTTGATTCTAACATAATACTGCCCTTCCAACCTGAATTAGAACACCATGTCTGAAGAAGGAGGGGAAATGAGCGTGACAGTGAAGGGAGATACATCCAAATCCTTGAGGACAAGGGATCTTAGGTCAGCTGCATGGCCTATGCTGCTGAGAGGCAGGAGAACCTGCTTAGAAATCTGATCGCATCCCGAATCTGGGTGTGATCCCAGTGCAGCGACTGCTGTTCACGCCTTGTGAGGCCGGTGGCGGGACTATGAGAAATTGGTCCACTGGCCTCATTTGTTTACTAACGGACAGCTGTGGGCACCGGTTGTGGCCCCAGATGCAGCTTGGTGGAGTGAGTGAGATCAGCCGGCTCGGACATTGGACAAGGGCAGCAGGAAAAAGAAAGAACTGCATTTCTATAGCGCCTTTCATGACCTCAGGCCATCCCAAAGCGCTTCAGCTTATGCTTCATCACAGCCAATGAAGTACTTTTTGAAGTGTAGTCACTGTTGTAATGTAGGAAACGTGGCAGCCAATTTGTGCACAGCAAGCTCCCACAAGCAGCAATGTGATAATGACCAGAGATAATCTGCTTTAGTGATGTTGATTGAGAGATAAATATTGGCCCCAGGACACCGGGGATAACTCACCCGCTCTTCTTCGAAATTGTGCCATGGGATCTTTTACACCCAACTAAGAGAGCAGGTGAGGGGCCTCGGTTTAAAGTCTCATCCGAAAGACGGCACCTCCAACAGTGCAGCACTCCCTCAGCACTGCACTGGACTGTCAGCCTGGATTTCATGGCTCAGTGGCTCGGTGGGTAGCACTCTAAGTTAGTAGGTTGTGGGTTCAAATCCCACTCCAGAGACTTGAGTTCAAAATCTTTATCCTTCAACCTACATCACTACAATACAGATTATCTGGTCATTCTCACATTGCTGTTTGTGGGAGCTTGCTGTGCGCAAATTGGCTGCTGCGTTTCCTACATTACAGCAGTGACTACACTTCAAAACTACTTCATTGGCTGTAAAGCGCTTTGGGACATCCTGAGGTGGTGAAAGGCGCTATAGAAATGCAGTTCTTTCTTTTTTTAGCTGTCATATCACACCTGCATTCGAATTCTGATTAGTTGGATCTATGTCTAGCGGCTGGCTACCCCATCCATCCACCCAAACTTAACAACTAATGATTGACGATGATCAACTCACTCATCCGTGGTACGGGTAGTAAGGTGTGGTGAAGGTCATTCTTCAAGAAGGAGTTAGATATATTTCTTAAGGCTAAAGGGATCAAGGGATATGGGGAGAAGTTAGGGACAGGGTACTGAATTTGGATGATCAGCCATGATCTCATTAAATGGCGGAACAGGCTCGAGGGGCCGAATGGCCGACTCCTGCTCCTATCTGCTATGTTTCTAAGTGCCACAGCGCTGGAGATAACCCGCAAGGGTGTCAATC
This sequence comes from Somniosus microcephalus, assembly GCF_052327205.1. NCBI lineage: Eukaryota > Metazoa > Chordata > Chondrichthyes > Squaliformes > Somniosidae > Somniosus > Somniosus microcephalus. Next base: position 320,296,776 of record NC_140991.1, on the reverse strand, counting down.
CGAATATTGCTAAAGGGACCAATTTCTACAGTAAGAGAGTTCTGCCTGCTTCCCTATTAGAAGCAGTTCAATCTCCAATAAACATTCAGTTATAAATTGTTGTTTCGTTCAACGGGAAAAGTTTATGATGGGATGTCTAGTTTGGCTCTAGTTTGAGATGCCGAGTGGAGGAATGAGGTGCCTCCCACAACAGATCTCAGTGGGCAGGTTGATGTGATGTATTCCATGGTCTGGGACTCGGGGCCACAGTCGCACTTCGGGCCGTCCCTCACCTTCCACTGGTGGAGTCGGTGGCCGCACCGTCCGTGCCCCGTGCGGATTGGGTTGAGCGCCGCCCTCTGTCTCCGAGGGAGGTCGGAGCCAGGGACCTCTGCTGTTGGGTCAGTGATGAGGTGTTGGTTCTTTATGTTGTACACGTCCTGCGATTCTGTCCATCTGGGACAGCGGGTCGACACCAGCTGTATGACTATTGGCTGCTGTTTCCCCAGAAATAAGATAATTTGACTTTGAAAAACTCACGACTACTAATAATAACAGTATAATCTATTAAGTGGTGGTTTTTCTAATTATTTTCTAGCTATCTTTTTAAGCAATAGGAACCTGGAGATAAACTACCTACGATTGTTTGAAGCTTTGATTGTTTTTCAATCAACTAAAGAAACAAGCTGCACATTAATTTATAGCCTGATGATAATATTAGCCCTTTAGGAATCATGAGCTGCTACATAGTGCAGAACATTACAGGCAGAACAGGAACATATTTAAAGTTTCAAATATTGTACCAAATGGAGAACAAACACACTTTGTTCATGTTAATAACAATAACTTTTTTTAAATTTGCTTATGGGATCTGCTTATTTATTGCCCATCCCTAACTCCCCTTGAGAAGGTGGTGGTGAGCTGCCTGCTCTGAACTGCTGCAGTCCGTGTGGTGAAGGTCATTCTTACTGGCCCAGAAATTCGGGTCTCCACGGGTGAGTACGCACGGGGTACTCACCCGTAGGCCCAATGGAAGTGTCGGTTTCCTGCATGCACTGCGCATGCGCGGGAAACCGGCACTTCCGTTCCCCTGAAAGGAGGGGTTAAGAGTTCGAACGCGTGCGCAGTAGAGGCAGCGCGTGCGCATCGAGCTTCGTTTTTCTTTGCAGGTTTTCCCGGGAGGGTAAGTCTCCAGGAGTTACACATTTAAAAAGCAGGCGTAAGGCCTGCTTTTTACAAGGTAAGTGATGAATTAATTAAAATTAAAACATTTTTTCCACAGGTTTATTATTTTTAAATACTTTAAAGCAAGGTAAGTTTATTTTTAGTCCCGTTAGAAAATAAAATTATATTTTTCAAAAATTAAAATTATTGTTTAAAATAGTTATTTCATGTAATTTATAGTTTATTAAAAAAATGTGATTTAAAAAAAAAGTTTATTTGAAGATTTAGTGCTGTTTTGGGCCATAGTATTTATAAGTCTTGACAGCACTTCCTGTCAGACTTATGAATGGAGCATTACTAATACTAGCTTTTGATTCCAGATTTATTTAATTAACTGAATTTAAATTCCTCAGCTGCTGTGGTGGGATTTGAATTCATGTCTGTGGATGATTATTCCAGGCCCATACTGAATTACTAGTCCAGTGACATTGCCATTACACTACCGTCCCCCAGCAGTACTTGCACCTTTAATGTAGAGAAACGACCCCAAGACATTTCACAGTTGTGTATTCAAAGAAATGGGCAGAGGGAAAGAAGGAAATATTAGAAGGGGTGAACTAAAGCTTGGGGAAAGAGGTGGGTTTCAAAGAGAGCCTTAAAGGAGGACAGGGCAGTGGAGAGGTTTCGAGAGGGAATTCCAGAGCTGGTGTCTGAAGGCACAGCCACCAATTGTGGGGTGGGTGGGATCCCAGAGACAGAGGAATGGGGAGTTTAGGGCATGGGCTGATGGAGGTAACAGAGATAGGGAGGGGCGAGGCCATGAAACAATATAAATGCAAGGATGAGAATTTTAAATTTGAGGCGCTGAGGAACCGGGAGCCAATGTAGGTGAAGAACATAAGAACATAAGAAATAGGAGCAGGAGTAGGCCAATCGGCCCCTCGAGCCTGCTCCGCCATTCAATAAGATCATGGCTGATCTGATCCTAACCGCCAATCCACTATCACAGAACCATTTCCTGAATCTAACAGAATTAGACACACGAAATAGGAGCAGGATCAGGCTACACGGGCCCTGGGCCCGCTCCGCTACCCACAGGGCCATTACCGATCCGAACCTAGACTCATGTCCAAATTCCTGCCCGCTCCCCGTAATCCTTAATTCCCTTTACTTCTAGGAAACTGTCTATTACTGTTTTAAATTTATGTAATGATGTAGCTTCTACAGCTTTTTGGGGCAGCATATTCCATGGACCTACCACCCTCTGAGTGAAGTAGTTCCTCCTCATCTCAGTTTTGAAAGAGCAGCCCCTTATTCTAAGACTATGCCCCCTAGTTCTAGTTTCACCCATCATCGGGAACATCTTCCCTGCATCCACCTGATCCAACCCCTTCACAATCTTATATGTTTCAATAAGATCGCCTCTCATTCTTCTGAACTCCAATGAGTAGAGTCCCAATCTACTCAACCTCTCCTCATATGTCCATCCCCTCATCCCCGGGATTAACCGAGTGAACCTTCTTTGTACTGACTCGAGAGCAAGTATGTCCTTTCTTAAGTATGGACACCAAAACTGTACGCAGTATTCCAGGTGCGGTCTCACCAATACCTTGTACAACTGAAGCAATACCTCCCTATTTTTATATTCTATCCCCCTAGCAATGAAAGCCAACATTCCATTGGCCTTCTTAATCACTTGCTGCACCTGCATACTAACCTTTTGAGTTTCGTGCACCAGGACCCCCAGATCCCTTTGTACTTCAGTACTTTCCAGTTTCTTGCCATTAAGATAATAACTTGCTCTACGATTTTTCCTGCCAAAGTGCATAACCTCACACTTTCCAGTATTGTATTCCATCTGCCAAATCTCTGCCCACTTGCTTAGCCTGTCTATGTCCCCTTGCAGGTTTTTTATGTCCTCCTCACTCACTACTTTCCCTCCCATCTTAGTATCATCTGCAAACTTTGATATGTTACACTCGGTCCCCTCCTCCAAATCGTTAATATAGATTGTAAAGAGTTGGGGACCCAGCACTGACCCCTGCGGAACACCACTAGTTACTGATTGCCAGTCTGAGAATGAACCATTTATCCCAACTCTCTGCCTTCTGTTAGATAGCCAATCCTCTATCCATGCCAGAATATTACCCCCAATCCCGTGATTTTTTATCTTAAGTAATAATCTTCTGTGTGGCACCTTGTCAAATGCCTTTTGGAAGTCTAAATACACTACGTCCACTGGTTCCCCTTTATCTACCCTATATGTTACTTCCTCAAAGAACTCCAGCAAATTTGTCAAACATGACTTCCCCTTCATAAAACCATGCTGACTTTGTCCTATTAAATTATGATTATCCAAATGTCCTGTTACTGTCTCCTTAATAATGGACTCCAAAATTTTACCTACCACAGATGTTAGGCTAACCGGTCTATAGTTTCCAGCCTTCTGTCTACTGCCCTTTTTAAATAAGGGTGTTACATTAGCAGTATTCCAGTCTGCCGGGACCTTTTATTACCAATGCATCCACAATCCCTACCGCCACTTCCCTCAAGACCCTAGGATGTAAGCCATCAGGTCCAGGTGATTTATCCGCCTTGAGTCCCATTATTTTACCGAGCACCACTTCCTTAGTGATTTTGATCATGTTTAGCTCCTCCCCCCCTTTAGCCCCCTGTTTGTCCAGTGTTGGGATATTCTTAGTGTCTTCTACTGTAAAGACTGATGTAAAATATTCATTCAGTGTTTTTCCCATCTCCATATTTCCCACCATTAATTTCCCGGTCTCATCCTCTAAGGGACCAACATTTACTTTAGCCACCCTTTTTCTTTTTATATAACTATAAAAACTCTTACTATCTGTTTTTATAAGAACATAAGAACATAAGAACATAAGAAATAGGAGCAGGAGTAGGCCATTCGGCCCCTCGAGCCTGCTCCGCCATTCAATAAGATCATGGCTGATCTGATCCTAACCGCCAATCCACTATCACAGAACCATCTCCTGAATCTAACAGAATTAGACACATGAAATAGGAGCACGATCAGGCTACACGGCCCCTGGGCCCGCTCCGCTACCCACAGGGCCATGACCGATCCGAACCTAGACTCATGTCCAAATTCCTGCCCGCTCCCCGTAACCCTTAATTCCCTTTACTTCTAGGAAACTGTCTATTTCTGATTTAAATTTATGTAATGATGTAGCTTCTACAGCTTTTTGGGGCAGCATATTCCATGGACCTACCACCCTCTGAGTGAAGTAGTTCCTACTACTTTCATAATCTATCTTCCCTTTCTTAATCAATCTTTTTGTTATTTTTTGCTGTCTTTTAAAGTTTTCCCAATCTTCTACCCTCCCACTAGATTTGGCTACCTTATATGCCCTTGTTTTTAGTCGAATACTATCCTTAATTTCTTTACTTAGCCACGGATGGCTGTCTTTTCTTTTACACCCTTTTCTTCTCAGTGGAATATATATTTTTTGGAAGTTGTAAAATAACTCCTTAAATGTACACCACTGATCATGTATCGTCTTACCCTTTAATCTATTTTCCCAATCCACTCTACTCAATTCCGCTCTCGTACCTTCATAGTCTCCTTTATTCAAGCTTAGCACGCTTGTTTGAGATCCAACCTTCTCACCCTCTAATTGAATATGGAATTCAACCATGTTATGGTCACTCATTCCAAGGGGATCCTTTACTAGGACATTTTTAATTAATCCTGTCTCGTTACACAGGACCAAATCTAAGGTTGCTTGCCCCCTGGTCGGTTCAGTTACATACTGCTCAAGAAACCCATCCCTAATACACTCAATGAACTCATCCTCAAGGCAGCCCTGCCCAATTTGATTTGTCCAATTAATATGATAGTTAAAATCCCCCATAATTATAGATGTTCCCTTATTACAAGCCTCAACTATTTCCTGATTGATACTCCGTCCAACAGAGTTGCAACTGTTCGGAGGCCTATAGACTACGCCCACTAGTGTTTTTTCCCCCTTATTATTCCTTACCTCCACCCAAACTGTTTCATTATCCTGATCTTTTGACCCAATATCATTTCTAATTCCCAGGCATTGTCACCCTGCAGCCATGTTTCTGTAATGGCCACAAGATCATACCCATATGTAGTTATTTGTGCCATTAACTCGTCTATTTTGTTACGAATGCTACGTGCATTCAGATAGAGAACTTTCAAATATGTTTTGTGACACTTAGTTCCTGCTTTTGCCCTTTTTATTACTTTACCTTTTACTCCATACCTTCTGCCCCTTCCTGACACGCTCTGGTTTTTAATTTCCCCACTGCTACCTAAGTCTATGGCCTTCTCTGTTGTCATTTTTATTATTTGCTCTCTAGGAACCTCCCCCCCATTAGTTAGTTTAAAGCCCTCTCTACAGGCCTAGTTATATGATCCGCCAGGACTCTAGTCCCAGCACTGGCCAAGTGAAGCCCATCCCAACGGAACAGCTCCCTCCTGCCCCAGTATTGGTGCCAGTGTCCCAGGAAGCAAAACCCATTTCTCCCACGCCAGTCTTTGAGCCACGCATTTAACTCTCTAATTTTATTTGTCCTAGCCAAATTCGCTCGTGGCTCAGGTAATAATCCAGAGGTTATTACCCTTGTAGTTCTGCTTTTTAATTTGGCCCCTAGCTGCTCAAACTCCCTCAGCAGAACCTCCTTCCTTGTCCTATCTATGTCGTTGGTACCAACATGGACCACGACAACTGGATCCTCCCCCTCCCACTCCAAGTTTCTCTCCAGTCCAGAGGAGATGTCGTTAACCCTGGCACCGGGCAGGCAACACAGCCTTCGGGACTCTCGCTCTCGGCTGCAAAGAACTCTATCTATCCCCCTAACGATACTATCCCCTACCACTACAGCATTTCTTTTAACTCCCCCCACTTGAATGGCCCCCTGCTCCACGGTGCTGTGGTCAGGTTGCTCATCCTCCTCGCAGTCCCTGTTCCCATCCTCACAGGGAGTAAGAGCCTCGAACCTGTTGGAGAAGTGCAAGGGCTGCGGCTCCTCCAACACTACCTCCTGGATCCCCGTACCTGCCTCACTTCTAGTCACACCATCCTGACCCTGGCCACGGACTACATCTGAATTAATTAATCTAATTGGTGTGAATACCTCGTGATACACAGAGTCCAGGTAACTCTCCCCCTCCCTGATGTGTCTCAGTGTTTGAAGCTCGGACTCCAGCTCTTCAACACGGAGCCGGAGTTCCTCGAGCAGCCAACACTTACTGCAAATGTGATCACCGTGAGCATCAACATATTGCAGCAGCAACACATCACCTGATCTCCCATTCTATGTAATTAATTAAATTTATTAATATTATTCTTAAATACCCTCTGCCCCGATTCTAGATGGTGAATATCACACCTTAGAAACTATAAACCAAAGAGAGTTAAGCTTAAAAAGGGAGAAATACTTACCAACCAATCATTTACCCGCTTTCTGGTGACGTCACACTTGGATTACTTTTGACCTCTCTCCTTCCCTCCGAGTTACCAGACTGGAGATTGGTATGCCTTACCTGGCCTCTGGGACCTTTTATAGCCCCGCTCTGCCGCTCGAGTTTCCCGCCGACGCTGTGAGGCCTTACCTGGTCTCTGGGACTTTTATAGCCCCGCTCTGCCGCTCGAGTTTCCCGCCGACGCTGTGAGGCCTTACCTGGTCTCTGGGACTTTTATAGCCCCACTCTGCTGCTCGAGTTTCCCGCCGACGCTGTGAGTGAGCACAGGAGTGATGGGTGAGCGGGACAGGACACGGGCAGCAGAGCTTTGGATGAGCTAAAGTTTCCGGAGGGCGGAGGGTAGAAAGCTGGCCAGGAGGACAATGGAATAGTCAAGTCTGGAGGTGACAAAGCAACGACGAGAGTTTCAGCAGCGGATGGAGTGAGGCAAGTTCAGAGGTAGACGATGTTATGAAGTTGGAAGCAGGTGGTCCTTGTGATGGTGGGGGGTTGGAGCTATGGGGATTGAATAGGATGCCAATGTTGCGAGCAACCTGGTTCAACCTGAGACAGTGACCGGGGAGCGGGGGGAATCGATGGCAAGGGTATAGCGCTGTGGAGGAAGCTGAAGATGATGGCTTTAGTCTTCTCAATGTTTAACTGGAGGAAATTGTGGCTCCTCCAAGACCGGATGTCAGTCTGACAACATAGAAGTAATGGAGAGATCAAGAGAGACGGTGGGGAAGCAGAGCTGGGCATCAGCAGCATAAATGTGGAACTCGAAGCTCATGGCTGCCAATGTTTTTCCAAGAGGCAGCGTGTACGCGAGGAAGAGGAGGATCGATATTTGAGGAACTCCAGAGGTAATAGTGCGGGGGTGGAGGAGAAGCTATTTCTGGAGATGCTCTGACTACAATTGGATGGATAAGAATGGATCCAAGCGAAGGCAATTTAAAAAAAAATCATTCTTGGGATATGGGAGTCGAGGGCAAGGCTGGCATTTATGCCCACCCCTAGTTGCTCTGATATAGCACTGAGGCCTTGGTCTTGAACCGCTGCAGTCACTCTTTGTAGTGGTTGAGTGGTTTAACTAGAAGGATTTAAAGAGACAGTTGGTAGTGGAGAAAAGAAGCCGGAGCTTATCTTTGCTCTCCAGGGTGATCCTGAAATACGAGGGGAGTTTTGGAAGAGGAAAGGGAGGCCTGATAGCGCTTGATGTGGTTCAGCCAGATCTGGTGATAGATGCCTGAACCAGTTGTACACCAGATACACTCAAGTTTGCAACCCTTGGACTTGTGGGAGTGAAGATGGGAGGCATACTAGGAGGAGCGAGCAGGATGGGAAAGAGTAAAAATTTTACTGGGAACAAGGGCATGAGAGGTGGAGGTGAGGGTTGAGCAAGTCGATGGCTGTCAAAGTATTCTGGTGACGGGAGAGCCAAAGGCCAGGCGATTGGGATTTTGAAAAAGCAGTTGTAAGTCAGTTGGGGAAGTCACAGAAAGAAGTGGGGTTGGAAGGGGCTAAGGGGATGCAGATAGAAGGAAATGGTCAGAGGTGGCCTAGTCAGTGATCAAGCGATGGGAGTGCCAGTTGACCAGGTAGCTGCCCATATGGGTAGGAAAGTTTATATGCAGGAAGAGGTTTAAGGAGGGGAGAAGGGCAGTGCATTCAGAAGAGAGATAGCAAAAGGAGCTGAGAGGGAGATTGAAATCACCGGGAATGAGGAGTCACTCAATGCAGAGGCTGAGGGAGGAAAGGAAGGTGGATATCTCGGGGAGAAACACGGGGTGGAGCTTGGTGGGGCCAGTAGACAGCGAGGATTTTAAAATGTGGGGTGGAACAAGGTGACCTGCTCAAAGGAGAAGGTACCAGAGGAGTAAGTGGAGCGACCAAGGTGTGATTTGGTGATAAGGGCCCCACTGCCACCGTGGCAGCTTGGGCAGATCAGGTGGTGGAAGGTATAGCCAGGACGGAAATACTTTGGTAAGTTTCAGTCAAAGCCAAGATGCCAATGAAATTCTCCACAATAACGGGTGTGGATGGCACGATCCTTGGTCATGAGTCAATGGACATTCTAGAGGGAAATGCATAGAGGGTCAGGCATTATTGATCTGTTGGCAGAGTCCAAGAGGGCAACGTTGGGTGAGGAGAGTGGGAAGGAAAGGAGTTTGGCGAGGTTAGCCCCCATTGGGCAAGTTGGGTGAGAAGGTTGGTGAGAGAGGAGAATGGGGATTGCTGTACCAAATGGGGCAGTGGCGGGTGCCTCGATGGACACTTTGGGGAAAGGGTAGCTGTGGGTTTATTCAAGCCTGGGGCAGTGGCAGCAGAGTGAGAAGGCACAGGAGTAGTGTTGGATTGGGTTGGGATTGGGGGAGCAAAGTACAAGGAGCTAGAAATGAAAGAAGACACGGCTGGCCGACAGGAAGGGGAGGAGAGAATTGCCCAGAAAAAAAGGGAGATAGAAGTAATGTTCACACGTCTGGGGTTGTAGTCAAAATCTGCACAGAAGTAGACACAGAGAGAACTTGAGTTAGATAGGCATGACCGTGATTAAAAGAGACATGACCTCTATCAAGAGAGCACCTTGCTCCTACTCCAGGTACCTTGTATCAGATGGATCAAAAACTGTTGCGTTCTGTACACTCATTATCTTAATTTCACAATAAATGTCACAATATCTAATTAACCAACTGTGAGCCTACAAACAAACAACAAAGAACAACAACTTATATTTATATAGTGCCTTTAACGTAACAAAACATCCCAAGGCGCTTCACAGTCTCACCAAACACTAAAGCATTCCACAAAGCAAGGCGCACAAATATCAACAACTGTTAATGACTCGATGTGGATCATTCTCATTTTCACAAAATCACTCAGCCAGGTTTTGCCATTGGCAGCAAAGCAGATGTTCCTAGAATGCCTTCTCTTTCAGATTAACCATGTGAAACTAAAGCATTGATTTTATTTTGGAAAACAATCTCCCTTGCGCCATAAAATTCAGAAGACTGAAATTTCCAGTAGATTGTTTCTTCATTTTAGCAAGTTACCTGTCAGAAGAATTCACTTCAAAGAGAGAATCGGGGCAAAAGAGGCTGATAAGTGGCAGGTAACATTCACGCCACAGAAGTGCCAGGCAATGACTATCCCCAACAAACGAGAGGCTAACCACCGCCCCGTAACATTCAACGGAATTACCATCGCCGAATCCTCCACCATCAACATCCTGGGGGGGGTCACCATTGACCAGAAACTTAACTGGACCAGCCACATAAATACTGTGGCAACAAGAGCAGGTCAGAGGCTGGGTATTCTGCGGCGATTGTCTCACCTCCTGACTCTCCAAAGCTTTTCCACCATCTACAAGGCACAAGTCAGGAGTGTGATGGAATACTCTCCACTTGCCTGGATGAGTGCAGCTCCAACAACACTCAAGAAGCTCGACACCATTCAGGACAAAGCAGCCCACTTGATTGGCACCCCATCCACCACCTTAAACATTCACTCCCTCCACCACCGGCGCACCGTGGCTGCAGTGTGTACCATCTACAAGATGCACTGCAGCAACTCGTCAAGGCTTCTTCGGCAGCACCTCCCAAACCCACAACCTCTACCACCTAGAAGGACAAGGGCAGCAGGTGCATGGGAACACCACCACCTCCAAGTTCCCCTCCCAGTCACACACCATCCTGACTTAGAAGTATATCGCTGATCCTTCATCGTCGCTGGGTCAAAATCCTGGAACTTCCTCCCTAACAGCACTGTGGGAGTACCTTCACCACATGGACTGCAGTGGTTCAAGAAGGCGGCTCACCACCACCTTCTCGAGGGCTAATAGGGATGGGCAATAAATGCTGGGCCTTGCCAGCGACGCCCACAGCCCATGAATGAATAAAAGAAAAATCACGGGAGAGTATTTTCTGTCTGTGATTTACTGCATCAAACACCTACACCAGATCAAAGTCTTACTCTGCTTTCCTGGGAGTCCAGTTGTTTGAAATACTGAATTTTCCTGTGGTTTTGTGACTCCAGCAGTTTATTCCAGTACTTTCAGGTAATATGCAGAAGAAAGTTACAAATTTCACAGGGTTGTGACAAGCCAATAGAAAATAAAGCTGCCATGTCTAAAAGTGATGCAATTGCGTAGAAAGGAAACCGTAGGGAAATGCAAAAGGGTCCTGTCTGCTTTATTCTGTTCCTTATTTAGGAGGAGATTTTATCTGGTTACTGTGGACTAGTGACATCATAAACATAGCAGATGATTTTCTCTGAGCTTCTAGTAAGATTCCGAATGTGTCCTTTTAGAACATTTCTGGAATTTCATTAGAAATAGCAAAGATAGGAAAACCTCCTGCGCCCATTGTCACGAACACACAACAGCCAGAGGAAGTTCCCCGCCATATTTATTAAAAGATCACTAATCACATCACTTATACTGATACATTGGAAATGGCAGCTGTGCCATAATATAATGATTGAAAGAAATTCTATTTAAGGGTTCTATTGAAAGATGAAATTACTAAATATCCAGATGAAGAGAAAGTAATTATCGACAGCCAACATGTATTCCAGAAAGGAAGTTTGTGCTTGACATACCTGATAGCATTCTTTGAGATGGCGATGGATACGATGGATGGCAGAAATGCGGTGGATGTGGTGTATATGGACTTACAGAAGTTTTTGGATAAGGTACCACGGAGGAAACGATTGGAGATGGTTAAGAGTCTGAAATTAGATGGAGGGTAGCAAATTGGATTAAAAGCTGCTCATAAGGAAGGAAAAAAAGACTAGGCCGGAATTTTCAGCGGTAAGAACGGCTGGGTTGGAGGCGAGGTGGGAAGTGAAAGTTGAAAAGTGTAAAACCCGATCCCAACCTGTCTCCAACCTGTCCACTTTCACCTATCACTCAGGTCGGACGCGCGGGTGGCGGGAGGGGGGGGACTGGTGGTGGGGTCACATATTATAACGAGGCCTGAAGCCTCTACATTAATCTGCTTTGCCGGTTTTACTGCCGGCAGCCGGGAATCCTGGGGCTCGCGATTCCCGGTGGCTGCAACGAGGTGGCCTCAGCCTCGGGGAGCAATGACTGTGGGCCGGGTGGAACAGGAGTGTTTCCTCCCAGCTCCCCCTGGGCTCCCCCACCAGCAACCTGCACCCCCCCGGGGTCGAGGTTCAGAACTCCCGCCCACCCTGGGATCGGATCCCGTCTGGGCCTGGAACACCCCCCCCCCACCTCCTCCTGGGATCCGACTCTGCCCTAGGGTCGGGGATCAGACCACCTCCCCGGGGACCGATCTCACCCCCCATGGGATCAGGGATCGGACCCCCCCCCCAGGAGATCGGACCACCCCCGGGCTTGGAACACCCCCACCCCCCCCCAACCATCCTGCATCCAGCACTTACCTTGTCCTGTGGCCCCCTGGTCCGTGATCCCCGCATGACTGGAATCCAGCCTGTCAATCCTGGGAATCCGCCCTTCATGTCGCACGCACGCTCCACAGAGTGCCGAGAAACCCATATCCTGCTGTCTCCTGGGTCCCCCAGCACCGTGCGGGTGGGACCCGAGAAAATCCAGCCCAAGGAATTAAGAACAGTTTCTCAGAATGGTTGGCAGTCGGTGGAGTGTCCCACAGGGTTCTGCTCTGGGGCTGCTTCTGGTCTTTTTCTTATTAGCTTATGGGATGTGGGCATCGCTGGCAAGGTCAGCATTTATTGCCCATCCCTAGTCGCCCTTGAGAAGGTGGTGGTGAGCCGCTGCCTTGAACCGCTGCAGTCCGCGAACGGCACACATGAACAGTTTGGATATTGGGCTCGAGGGAGCGGCGTCCAACTTTGCAGGTAAAACTAAAATAGGAAACCGGGTGAATAATTCTGAGGACCAAAGGAAGCTATAACAGGATATTGATGAGATGAATATCCATGAATATCCCAGCCCGGGGCTGAAGAGTCATTGGCCAATCTCAGTGGTGGCCAACAGTTCTAAACAAGGTCTTTCTCACATTTATTTGCAATTGGCGACTGCTGAAGGAGTCGGAATCTGACCATGATAAATAAATATCGAGGACTTTATTGTTACAAAATGCTGAATAATTGTATTGCATCTGCTTCAGCCATATTTCAGAAAACCATGGAGGCAATTTTCGCCGGTCTCCGAGGAACCCAATGCCTCTTGGATGATCTCCTGGTTACTGAAAGGTCAGTGGAAGAACATCTGCAAAATCTCAAAGCAGTTTTCGAGCGTTTACACCAATACGGTCTCTGCCTGAAGAGGCCCAAATGCTCACTGCTACAAGGCTCCGTAGATGATCTTACTTTCATTATTACCTGGTTTGGTATTCAACCATCGAAGAAGAAGGTGGAAGCAATGACCTCTGCACCTGCTCCAACGAGCAGTGGAAGAGTTGCTGTTACTTCTAGGTCCAGTCAATTATTACCGGAACTTTGCTCTAACCATGTCTAGGGTCACACACCCGTTGAGTAGATTCCTTCGTAAAAACATAAAGTGGAGTGGCCGAAGAACTGTCAGAGTATGTTATGAATGACCGAAGACTTTGATAGCAAGTGCACCATTATTGGGATATGAGAACCCATCTTTCCTGCGTATTACCAGGTGAGTGCTGTGGTTTATATTTTTATCACTATATTGTAGGAATTGATGTATTCCTAACTAATAACTGAGGTCGACTCAGGAGAACAATCAAACAGGTCTTTAATGTAGGATTTGACGAATTCCAGAAAACAGCAGGGATCGACACAGGAGAGCCATTGTACAGGTCTTTACCAAATGGGGATGCCACGAGGACTGCCTGGGCAGCCCCGTGGATTGCGACGTGACGTTGTCCCGTGACGTGACGTCATCGCATTTGCCCGCGTTTCCCCGTGCTCTTAAAGGGGCCACGCCCCGTACATGCAAACTCTATATACAAAACCCAGTAATGCCTAACACAATGGTACAGGATTAGGCTGGTGTTAGAACATCATTAAAGAGAATTATATACAGTTAGCTAGATTAACACAGTGGTACCGCCACATGCGCCCCCCCCAGAATTCGCTTTAACGGACAAAGTCAAACGGTGAGGTGGTCTGACGAGCCCGTCCGAACGGCTCCTGTAGTCTCGAGGCGGAGGCTGCTGGGCGGCTGGCGGTCTGGCGGGCGGTTGCACCTGGTCCGCCGTAACGACGATGGGTGTCCGACCCCGTCTCGGCGGCTGTGCTGTCTTGACGTGGCGGGCGAGGTCCAAAGGTGCTGGCCCCAAGCGGTCGACCAAAACATGGTCCGGTAAATGGGGTCTGAAGCGGATCCCTATATGCGTCATGGCGAATAAGAACGCATTCAGCCTTGTGAAGGACCGTGGAAACGCGTGACCTCTGCAGCCCGTGGTTCGAGACGCGAACCATGGCTCTGTCGATGATGGTAGGAAGTCCCCTGTCGAACGAATATCTGCGGGAACGCCGAAACGGGCGATCCAGGAGGAAATGAACGTGGGTCTTGTCAGGTCGGGAAACTCGCCGAGCAGGCGAGTGAACTCTTCAGGGGTCGGGAACGCACAAACGGTGCATGCCGTAGTGTTACTGCGGTAACACGAAAGAGAAGAAACAGTTGCTGTGTTGATCAGCTGCCGGTTCAAGGGTGAGGCCGTGATCAGTGATGAACAACAATTTTCCCGCGTGGCCGATCGCCATCGTGGCCGCGGGATGCCCGTTAGACCCGTTCCTAGTTGGTCGCAGTGTGAGTTGTTGTTAGCTTCTTTTGGGGGAAAACTGCCGGGAGGGCGGCAACGCTTCGCCTTCACGCCGAACTGCGCGTGGTAGAAAAAGCAACCCAGCAGGCTGACGAGCTGGGGCGGTGTGAGCTGGGGCGGTGTCTGCGGGGGGCGCTTCCTCGTGGCTTGCGAGGGGGTGAGCCCTCATGGTTTGCGAGGGGTGAGTCCTCGTGGCTTGCGAGGGGGTGAGTCCTTGTGGTTTGCAAGGGGTGAGTCCTCGTGGTTGGCGAGGGGTGAGTCCTCGTGGCATCTCTGCTGGGGCACGCTCTGATCTTGTGAGCCCGAAAACCTGCAGTACCCGCGCTTTGAGGGTTTCATACTTGCGCTCCGATGGGGGCTGTCGAGGAGGCTGACGATCCAAGAGGTGGCAGAGCTGTCGAGTGCGGAGACCACAGAAACGTACCTGGCCTGAACCGCTTCGATGTTCTACCAGAATCAAGCACGAGGGCGGTTGCTGCTCCCAGAATTGCGGTAGCTTTAGCGAAATGGCGTTTGCTTCCATGGCGTGCTTTTTTTGTGAAAAACGTTCACAAAAATCGGGGTCACCAATGTAGGATTTGATGTATTCCTAACTAATAACTGAGGTCGACTCAGGAGAACAATCAAACAGGTCTTTAATGTAGGATTTGACGAATTCCAGAAAACAGCAGAGATCGACACAGGAGAGCCATCGTACAGGTCTTTACCAAACGGGGATGCCACGAGGACTGCCTGGGCAGCCCCGTGGATTGCGACGTGACGTCATCACGTGACGTGACGTCATCACATTTGCCCGCATTTTCCCGCGCTCTTAAAGGGGCCACGCCCCGTACATGCAAACTCTATATACAAAACCCAGTAATGCCTAACACAATGGTACAGGATTAGGCTGGTGTTAGAACATCGTTAAAGAGAATTATATACAGTTAGCTAGATTAACACAGTGGTACCGCCACAATATTATATGACCACATGGACTGCAGCGGTTCAAGGAGACGGCTCACCACCACCTTCTCAAGGGCAATTAGGGATGGGCAATAAATGCTGGTCTTGCCAGTGACGCCCAGTAATAGTTGCTGAATTTCTTGACTTACCTGTTAACCAGGCTCATTCTCTGAGATTGTTATTGTTCCCTTGAGATTCTAAGGGGAGAAAGTGAAATGAATTGTACTTTTCATATTGTTAATTGAACACTAGAGATGGGAGCAAGCATATTGTAGTGATTACCCGCCACGGTCTCCTCGTACTGAAAGTTACATCCAGAGAGAATGTTCCAGAGAGTTTGACATTACACCACCATGCCAACTTGAGTGTTTATCAGACAATGAACCTACAGCCTTCTCAAATACAAAGCCCAAATTGTAATCCAGGTCCACTGATTGGAAAGACATGAACTGGAGCTCTAAAAACAAGGTCCGTTTTAGGGTGTGGCCGTGTCCTTCATTATTCATAGTGTTGGTGCTTTTCAGCTTCGGGAGCACAATCTTCCCCTTTCTCCCTGCTCCCTCCCCCCCCCCTCGCTCCTTCTCCCCTCACTCCAACCCCTCCCTCCCCCCCTCGCTCTCCCTCCCCCTCCACCCTCACTCCAACCCCTCTCTCCCACCCTCTCTCTCCCCATCTCTCTTCCTCCTCCACCCCTGCTCTCTCTCTCTCTCCCCCCTCTCTCTTCCTCTCTCTCTCTCTCTCCCCCTCTCTCCTCCTCTCTCCCCCCTCTCTCCCCCCTCTCTCTTCCCCTCTCTCCTCCTCTCTCTCCCTCTCTCCAACCACTCTCTCTCCCCCTCTCTTTCCCCCCTCTCTCCCCCCTCTCTCTCCCCCTCTCTCTCTCCCCCTCTCTCTCCCCCTCTCTCTCTCCCCCTCTCTCCTCCTCTCTCCCCCTCTCTCCAACCACTCTCAATTCAATTCAATTCAATTCAAATCGCTTTATTGGCATGATAAGGTACATCTTATGTTGCCAAAGCATCAAAATACATTTATGGTTGAACACATAAACGCAGTTCTATTCATACAGTGTATAAACAGGTATATCCCTGAGTGTATAAATATACATTCGCATTATTTATATATACTCTTTTCTTAGTTTACTGGTTGTCCCTCTGTTCATGGCAAGCTGTAACATAGTGTGCCGCCAGTGCTACACAGCTTCTCTCCTCCCCCAGTAGATATGGGAGTTTTTGGTTGTCATTCAGATTTCTGAATTCAGGGCATATTTGTGAGAATTTTTGGTAGAAATTCTCCCTGATGCCCTGATATTTTCCACAGGCTGTGAGGAAGTGCATCTCTGTCTCCACTACTCCCTGACTGCAGTGAGAGCATATCCTGTCCTCTCTTGGCAGCCTGGTCTGCCTGTGTCTGCCTTTTTCGATCGCTAGGCTATGTTCGCTAAGTCTGCACCTTGTCAAGGTTTTTCTCAGTTTGTTATCCTTTACCATGGTCAGGTAATCAGCTATGTTGTATTGTCTGTTTAGGGCCAAGTAGCAATTGAGTTTGCTTTGGGTTTTTGTTGTTTCTGCCCAATATGTCAGATATTTTTCCTTTTGCTTAGCGACGATTGTGTTGGGTCGAATTCTTTGTGTTACGCTGTCACTGTCCTGGGGCTGGTTATTGTTAGTAGTGTTAGCAGTTACTTCACTGAGTCCCAGGACTAGTTGACTGAGGGTATTCTTCTTTATGGTCAGCTCTTGGCATTTCAGGGCGTCGTAGTGATAGCATTGGGGGTTGCTCATTTGTAGGTGATTCCAAAATTTGGTGGCTCTTTTTTGGATAGTGATTATTAATGGATATTGGCCTAGTTCCGCCCTGCATGCATTGTTTACTGTTTTCCTTTGAGTCCGGAGGATACTTTTACAGAATTCTGCATGTAGGATCTCAATTGGGTGTTTGTCCCATTTTGCAAATTCTTGTTGTGTTAGCGGTCCCCATACCTCACTGCCATAGAGTGCAATTGGTTCAATTACTGATTTGAAAATTTTTAGCCAAATGCTAATTGGGATTTCTATTTGGATTGATTTTCCCTCTTTCCCTCTCTCTCCCCCTCTCCCTCCCTCCCCTCTCTCTACCTCCCCTCTCTCTCTCTCCCCCACCCCCTCACTCTCCCCCTCTCTCCCCTCCCCCACTTCCCATAATCCGTGCCACAGGAAGCATGCCTGGGCGGATATAATGAGCCAGTTGAACACAGTTTCCTTCGCTGAAGATGTTGGCAGGAGTCTGTGCTGGAGCTGGTCCTGCTCTGCCCGTATTATTGGTTCCCAGTTAATGAGACCCTTGAATCTTTAGCTTTGTATAAATGCTCCTTGATCCCTGCATCTCGACAACGTTAATTGGAACAGAAAACTCTAAGGGATGGATATGCTAATCAGCTCTGCAGCTGATTTTTGCCGTGCTGTCTGCAGATTTGTGACAGGTGCCTGAGAGAGTGGCTTCATGCTGTGATGACATCAGAGCTCAGAATTTGGCACATTTTAGACTAACTTGAATGAGGTGGATCTGTGCAGACAACAGGTGACTTTCAGCAACACGAACTGAATGCAAACATGGCTTTACGTACCTTCAGGAGCTTTTAGCTGAAAATTCAGGAGCAGCAGGTGTACAAGGCATGACAACTCAAATATCATAGGGACTGGGCAAGAAATGGCCGATACTGTCAGCTCTCAGAGAGAGGACTTTCTGTCCATGTGCAGGTGCCCACCTCCCCTTGCTATCTGTGGATTCAGTTCCAGGTCCCGGTTACTCATGTAACAATACTTATTGTCTTGCAATTTCATTTCTTTTATTTAATAGGAAGAAAGACTTGCATTTCTATGGCGCCTTTCATGACCTCAGGACATCCCAAAGTGCTTTACAGCCAGTGTACAATTTTTGAAGTGTAGTCACTGTTGTAATTTACGAGAAATACTGCCAGAAAATTTGTTTCTGGGCAAGAATTTGTTACATAGCTCTAACTAATTGGTATATAAATTGGAAAAGGTGTGAAAACAGGTTGGATCCCCAGATTTACTAAGTGCATTAAATCAAAATCTATCTTCTACTGAAGTGGAGGCTCCCATCAATACTTTGCTGAATGCTAAACCCTCGCCTCAGAGTCAGAAGGTCATGGGTTCAAGCCCCACTCCAGAGACTTGAGCACAAAAATCCGGGCTGACACTCCAGTGCAGTACTGAGGGAGTGCTGCACTGTCGGAGGGGCAGTACTGAGAGAGCGCCGCACTGTCGGAGGGGCAGTACTGAGGGAGCGCTGCACTGTCGGAGGGGCAGTACTGAGGGAGCGCTGCACTGTCGGAGGGGCAGTACCGAGGGAGTGCTGCACTGTCAGAGGGGCAGTGCTGAGGGAGTGTTGCACTGTTGGAAGTGCCGTCTTTCAGATGAGACGTTAAACCGAGGCTCCGTCTGCTCTCTCAGGTGGACGTAAAAGATCCCACAGCCACTATTTTGAAGAAGAGCAGGGGGGCTTTCCCTGGTGTCCTGGCCAATATTTATCCCTCAATCAACATCACTAAAACAGATTATCTGGTCATTATCACATTGCTGTTTGTGGGAGCTTGCTGTGCGCAAATTGGCTGCCCCGTTTCCTACATTACAACAGTGACTACACTTCAAAAAGTGCTTCATTGGCTGTAAAGCACTTTGGGACTGAGGCTGTGAAAGGCGCTATAGAAATGCAAGACTTTCTTTTAAACAGTGAGCAAATTGGCTTGTAATCATTACATAAGAACTTAAGAACATAAGAAATAGGAGCAGGAATAGGCCACTTGGCCCCTCGAGCCTGCTCCGCCATTCAATAAGATCATGGCTGATCTTGGGCTCAAAGCCACTTCCCTGCCCACTCCCCATAACCCTTCGCTCCCTTATCTTGCAAAAATGTGTCTCTCTCCACCTTAAATGTATTTAATGACCCAGCCTCCACGGCTCTCTGGGGCAGAGAATTCCACAGATTTACGACCCTCTGAGAGAAGAAATTCCTCCTTATCTCAGTTCTAAAAGGGCGACCCTTTATTCTGAAACTGTGCCCCCGAGTTCTAGATTTCCCCACGAGGGGAAACATCCTCTCTGCATCTACCCTGTCGAGCCCCCTCAGTATCTTATGTTTCAATAAGATCACCTTTCATTCTTCTAAATTCCAATGAGTATAGGCCCAACCTGCTCAACCTTTCCTCATAAGTCAACCCCCTCATCTCTGGAATTAACCGAGTGAATCGTCTCTGAACTGCCTCCAATGCAAGTATATCCTTCCTTAAATAAGGAGACCAAAACTGTACGCAGTTCTCAAGGTGTGGTCTCACCAATACCCTGTACAGTTGTAGCAGGAATTCCCTGCTTTTATACTCCAACCCCCTTGAAATAAAGGCCAACATTCCATTTGCCTTTTTGATTGCTTGCTGTACCTGCATGCTAACTTTTTGTGGTTCATGCACAAGGACCCCCAGGTCCCTCTGAACTGTAACATTTTGTAATCTCTCTCCATTTAAATAATAATTTGCTTTTTTATTTTTCCTGCCAAAGTGGATAACCTTGCACTTTCCCACATTATACTCCATCTGCCAAATGTTTGCCCACTCACTTAGCCTGTCGATATCCCTTTGCAGATTCTTTGGGCTGGATTTTCATTGAGGAGGCGGGACTACAACTTTCAGGGTTGTAGTCCCGCCTCCATCGAGTTGTAGCCAACCCACGCGATTTTCCCTTGATTGACCTTGTTAAGCCCACCCAGCGGGCTCAGCAGGCCAATTAAGGGCCACCCGGCAACAGGTGACGTCACAGATTGATATTTCATCTGTCAAGACCTTTTGACAGATGAAATATCAGCGTTTCACAGCTGTTTGAAGCTGTCAAACACTGATAATCTGCACTCTAAGTTAATTCCTTCCTCTCAGGCTGATTTAGAGATCTCTCCGGAACAGAAAGCTGAATGCTGCAATTTTTGACAGCTCGTAGCCATTCTGCTTTCTGTGCCGGTGAGATGAGGGACTCCCGAGACCTTAAGGAAGGAAGGCTATAAAGGTAAGTAAAACTTCTTTAAACACTTTAAACACACTTACCTCTGCACTCATGCATCCATTACTCACCTGAACACCGGACATCTCGACCCCTCCAAGCCCTTCAGTCCAACGGCCCACCTCGCTAACTTGGCGTGGTTTGGAGCCGTCGGGAATCCCACACTTCAAGAATGAAAATAGGGATTAGGCTAAAAACTGCCTGTTAACTACCTGTTAACAGGCAGTTAATTGGCACTAATCCCCTTCCCGCCTCGGGGAGGTGGGTCCCAGTGCGGGGTGGGTACCCGCCTCCTTTGAAACTGGCATGGCGGTGGGTTGGGGTGCGGGATGGGTTCGTGCCCCCCGATTTTGGAATTTTAACCCCCACACGCCTCAAATCCCGCCTCCACGGCCCAATGAAAATCCTGCCCGTTGTCTTTTAGTCCCATTATTTTACCAAGTATTATTTCCTTAGTGGTAGTGATTGTCTTTAGTTCCCCCGTCCCCGTGGCCCCTTGATTATCCATTATTGGGATGTTGTTAGTGTCTTCTACCGTGAAGACAGATACAAAATATATGTTCAGAGTCTCTGCCATGTCCCCATTATTAATTCCCCAGTCTCATCCTCTAAGGGACCAACATTTACTTTAGCTACTCTCTTCCTTTTTATATACCTGTAGAAGCTCTTACTATCTGTTTTAATATTTCTTGCCAGTTTACTCTCATAATTCATCTTCTCTCTCATTATTATTTTTTTAGTCATCCTTTGCTGGTTTTTAAAAATCTCCCAATCCTCTGGGCTCCCACCAATCTTGGCAACATTGTATGCCTTCATTTTCAATTTGATACCATCCTTTACTTCTTTAGTTAGCCACGGATGGTGCTCCCTTCTCTTAAAATCTTACTTTCTCACTGGAATATATTTTTGTTGAGATTTATGAAATATCTCCTTAAATGTCCGCCGCTGCATTTCAACTTTCTTACCCCTTAATTTATTTTTCCAGTCCACTTTAGCCAGTTCTGCCCTCATGCCATTATAATTGCCTTTGTTTAAGATCAGGACACTGGTTTGAGATACAACTTTCTCACCCTCCAACTGAATTTGAAATTCAACCATGCTATGATCACTCTTTCCTAGAGGATCCTTTACTATGAAATCATTTATTAATTCTGTCTCATTACACAGTACCAGATCCAAGCTAGCCTGCTCCCTGGTTGATTCCATTACATACTGTTCGAGGAAACCATCCCGGATGCACTCTATGAACTCCTCCTCAAGGCTACCATGGCCAATTTGATTTGTCCAATCAATATGGAGATTAAAATCACTCATGATTATTACCGTACCTTTTTTACAGGCCTCCATTATTTGTTGATTTATACTCTGTCCAACACTATTGCTACTGTTCGGGGGCCTGTAGACTACGCCCACCAGAGACTTTTCCCCATATTATTCTTTTTATCTCCACCCAAACCGATTCTACATATTGATCTTCTGAGCCAATATCACTTCTCACCGCTGCACTATCCTTACATATTTTTCTTTGCCTTGCAGGTTTTTCTGCTCTCCCGCGACTCTATCTCATTCTTGGTATTGACAGGAGGCTCTTGGGCTGCAAACTGTTTTTATCCCTTTCTTTCTGTGCAATCAGATATTCAGCTGACCTTGTGTTTACTCTGAACTGTCTGATTTTATAATATTGGGTGAACTCAGGCAATCTAAACCCAGGAGAAGCTTCCATTATATCGTTCCGCTTTGTGGGATAGCGCACCATATTCTGAATTGTAAATGTGAGTGTGTGCTTCAGCCAATACTTTGGTTTTGATCTGAAGTCTTCGGAGCTTTCAATGTCAGCAGGGGGTGTAAAACGGGTCATATTGAATGGGCCACCCGTTAGTAACACACCCTATCTTCTGGTCTATTCAAGTTAATGGAAAGGAAAATCAGGCGGGCTGGATAACGGGCAGCCGACCTGATAGTGCCCGTCTTACACCCTCGCCAAAGCTGAAAGTATCCCCATTGACCTGCGGCACCCTCGCCTCCGAGTCAGAAGGTTGTGGGTTCAAGTCCCACTCCAAAGACTTGAACACATAAAGGCTGACACTCCAGTGCAGTACTGAGGGAGCGCTGCACTGTCGGAGGGGCAGTGCTGAGGGAACGCCGCACTGTCGGAGGGGCAGTACTGAGGGAGCACCGCACTGTTGGAGGGGCAGTACTGAGGGAGCGCCGCACTGTCGGAGGGACAGTACTGAGGGAGCGCTGCACTGTTGGGGGGGGGCGGTACTGAGGGAGTGCCGCACTGTCAGAGGGGCAGTACTGTGGGAGTGCTGCACTGTCGGAGAGGCAGTACTGAGGGAGCACCGCACTGTCGGAGGGGCAGTGCTGAGGGAAAGCTGCACTATCGGAGGGGCAGTACTGAGGGAGTGCCGCACTATCAGAGGGGCAGTACTGAGGGAATGCTGCACTGTCAGAGGGGCAGTACTGAGGGAGTGCCGCACTGTCAGATGGGCAGTACTGAGGGAGTGCTGCACTTCAGAGGGTCAGTACTGAGGGAGCGCTGCACTGTCAGAAGGGCAGTACTGAGGGAGTGCTGCATTGTCGGAGGGGCAGTACTGATGGAGCGCTGCACGTCGGAAGGGCAGTACTGAGGGAGCGCTGCACTGTCGGAGGGGCAGTACTGAGGGAGCGCTGCACTGTCGGAGGGGCAGTACTGAGGGAGCGCTGCACTGTCGGAGGGGCAGTACTGAGGGAGCGCTGCACTGTCGGAGGGGCAGTACTGAGGGAGCGCTGCACTGTCGGAGGGGCAGTACTGAGGGAGCGCTGCACTGTTGGAAGGGCAGTACTGAGGGAGTGCCGCACTGTCGCAGTGGCAGCATTGAGGGAGTGCTACACTGTCAGAGGTGCCGACTTTCAGATGGGACATTAAACCGAGGCCCCGTCTGCTCTCTCAGGAGGACATAAACGATCTCACGGCACTATTTTGGAGAAGAACAGGGGAGTTCTCCCCAGTGTCCTGGGGCCAATATTTATCCCTCAACCAACATCACTAAAACTGATTATCTGGTCATTATCATATTGCTGTTTGTGGGAGCTTGCTGTGCGCAAATTGGCTGCCGCGTTTCCCACATTACAACAGTGACCACACTTCAAAAGTACTCCTTTGGCTGTAAAGCGCTTTGGAATGCTGTGAATGGCGCTGGAGAGATGCGAGTCTCTCTTTTTCTCTTAGTTTTCTGGTGCAGCTCACTTTGAACCATTAACTGTGTAGAAATGTACATCTGCTGTCGATTTTAGATTGCTTAAGTCAACCTTGTCTATTCAAATATGTGAACTTCACAGCTAACAACAACATAGAAACATAGAAACATAGAAGATAGGAGCAGGAGTAGGCCATTCGGCCCTTCGAGCCTGCTCCGCCATTCAATG
Organism: Somniosus microcephalus; assembly: GCF_052327205.1. Classification (NCBI taxonomy): domain Eukaryota; kingdom Metazoa; phylum Chordata; class Chondrichthyes; order Squaliformes; family Somniosidae; genus Somniosus; species Somniosus microcephalus. The sequence goes on along the minus strand of NC_140991.1, from coordinate 320,273,032 downwards.
AGATCATGGCTGATCATCCAAATTCAGTACCCTGTCCCTGCTTTCTCCCCATACCCCTTGATCCCTTTAGCCTCAAGAAACATATCCAACTCTTTCTTGAATATATTTAATGAACTGGCCTCCACCGCCCTCTGTGGCAGAGAATTCCACAGGTTCAGCACTCTCTGGGTGAAGAAATTCCTCCTAATTTCTGTCCTAAATGGCTTACCCCTTATCCTTTGACTATGACCCCTGGTTCTGGACTCCCCGGCCATCAGAAACATCCTTCCTGCATCTAGTCTGTCCAGACCTGACAGAATTTTATAGGTTTCGATGAGATCCCCTCTCAATCTTCTAAACTCCAGTGAGTATAAGCCCAATCGACACAATCTCTCCTTGTACGTCATTCCTGCCATCCCAGGTATCAGCCTGGTGAATCTTCGCTGCACTCCCTCCATGGCAAGAACGTCCTTCCTCAGGTAAGGTGACCAAAACTGCACACAATACTCAAGGTGTGGTCTCACCAAGGCCCTGTACAACTGCAGCAAGACATCCTTGTTCTTGTACTCGAACGTTCTTGTACTCGAACCCTCTTGCTACGAAGGCCAACATACCATTTGCCTTCTTAACCGCCTGCTGCACCTGCATGCTTACCTTCAGCGACTGGTGCACAATAACACCCAGGTCTCTTTGCACTTCCCCTTCTCCCAATCTATTGCCATTCAAATAATAATCTGCCTTCCTGTTTTTGCCACCAAAGTGGATAACCTCACATTTATCCACATTATAGTGCATTTGCCATGTTTCTGCCCAATCACCCAACCTGTCGAAATCGTACTGGAGTTTCACGACATCCTCCTCACAGCTAACCCTCCCACCCAGCTTTGTGTCATCTGCAAATTTGGAGATATTACATCCAATTCCCTCGTCCAGATCATTAATATATATTGTGAACAGCTGGGGTCCTAGGACCGATCCTTGCGGTACCCCACTAGTCACTGCCTGCCACTCGGAAAACGACCCGTTTATTCCAACTCTTTGCTTTCTGTCCGCCAACCAGTTCTCTATCCAAGTCAATACCTTGCCCCCAATCCCATGTGCCTTAATTTTGCACGCTAATCTCTTATGTGGGACCTTATCGAAAGCCTTCTGAAAGTCCAAATACACCATATCCACTGGTTCTCCCTTATCTATTTTACCAGTTACATCCTCAAAAAATTCCAGTAGATTAGTCAAGCATGATTTACCTTTTGTAAATCCATGTTGACTTTGTCCGATCCTGTCACTGCTTTCCAAGTGCTCTGCTAGTACATCTTTTATAATAGACTCTAGCATTTTCCCCACTACCGATGTCAGGCTTACCGGTCTATAATTCCCCGCTTTTTCTCTACCACCTTTTTTGAATAGTGGGGTAACATTAGCTACCCTCCAATCCATGGGTACTGTTCCAGAGTCTATCGAGTTCTGGAAGATGACCAGCAATGCATCTACTATCTCTAGGGCCACTTCCTTAAGTACCCTGGGATGTAGACCATCAGGCCCTGGGGATTTATCGGCCTTCAGTCCCATCAATTTTCCTAACACCATTTCCCTACAGATACTGATTTCTTTCATTTCCTCCGTCTCATTAGACCCTATGTTCCCCGGCATCTCTGGGAGGTTATTTGTGTCCTCCTTTGTGAAGACAGAACCAAAGTATGTATTTAGTTGGTCTGCCATTTCCTTGTTTCCCATTATAAATTCCCCTGATTCTGACTGTAAGGGACCTATGCTTGACTTCACCAATCTTTTTCTCTTCACATATCTATAAAAGCTTTTACAGTCAGTTTTTATGTTCCCTGAAAGCTTACTCTCATATTCTATTTTCCCTTTCTTAATTAATCCCTTTGTCCTCCTTTGTTGACTCCTAAACTGCTCCCAATCCTCAGGATTATTGCTTTTTCTAGCCAATATATAAGTCCTCTCCTTGGATCTTATGCTATCCCTAATTTCCCTTGTTAGCCACGGTTGAGTCACCTTTTTTGTTTTATTGTTGTGCCAAACTGGGATGAACAAATTCTGTAGCTCATCCATTCGGTCTTTGAATGTTTGCCATTGCCTATCCACCGTCAACTCTTTGAGTGCCATTCCCCAATCAATCCTACCCAACTCGCTCCTCAGACCATCGTAGTTTCCTTTATTTAAATTCAGGACCCTAGTCTCTGAGTCAAATACATCATTCTCCATCTTAATGAAGAATTCGATCATATTATGATCGCTCCGACCCAAGGGGCCTCGTACAACAAGATTGCTAATTAATCCTTTCTCGTTACATAATACCCAGTCTAAGATGGCCTGATCTCTGGTTGGTTCCTCGACATATTGGTCCAGGAAGCCATCCCGTAAACACTCCAGGAATTCCTCCTCCACAGTATTGTTACTAATTTGGTTGGCCCAATCTATATGTAGATTAAAGTCACCCATGATGACTGCTGTGCCCTTATTGCACGCTTCTTTAATTTCCCTTTTAATGCCATCCCCAACCTCCGCCTTACTGTTGGGAGGTCTATATACCACTCCCACTAATGTTTTTTTCCCCTTGGTATTTCTCAATTCTACCCATACAGATTCCACATCATCAGAGCTAATATCCTTCATTACAATAGTATTAATCCCTTCTTTAACCAGTAATGCTACCCCACCTCCCTTTCCTTTTTGCCTATCTTTCCTGAATATCGAATACCCCTGGATGTTGAGTTCCCAGTCTTGGCCATCCTTGAGCCACGTTTCTGTAATCCCAACCAAATCATATTCGTTTACCTCTATTTGTGCAGCCAATTCATCCACCTTATTACAAATGCTCCTCACATTAAGACACAAAACCTTCAGGCTTGTTTTTTTAACACTCTTAGACCTATTAGAATTATTATTTATTGTGGCCATGTTTGATTTAAACCGTTGATTTCTCTGACTGCCACTTTTGTTTTTCTCCTTCCTATCTTTTGCTTTTATCCCTGTTTTCCTTTCCTCTGTCTTCCTGCTCAGGTTCCCAACCCCCTGCCATTTTAGTTTAAACCCCCCCGAACAGTGCTAGCAAACCTCCCCGCAAGGATATTTGTCCCACTCTGGTTCAGGTGCAACCCGTCCGACTTGTACAAGTCCCACCTTCCCCAGAAGCAGGCCCAATGATCCAGGAAACTAAAACCCTCCCTCCTGCACCAACTCTTTAGCCACGCATTCATTTGCTCTATCCTCCTATTCCTATACTCACTAGCACGTGGCACCGGGAGTAATCCAGAGATTACAACCTTTGAGGTCCTACTCTTTAATCTGCTACCTAGCTCCCTGTGGTAAACCACTGTCATACCTGTCTGTACGTGTATGTGTATTCCACTAGGTACAGGTCTGGACATGCCTCGGCTGACTCCTCCCACTATTCCAGGTATATAAGTGACTACCTCCCAGTCCCTTAGTATTCTGGACGGGTCGACCACTCGAGACAAGACCTTCATTCTTTAGTTAATAAAAGCCTGGTTGTTACTCGCTCTACCTCAGTCTTTAGAGTAATTGATGGCGCATCACTGCCCTAAATTCTTGCTGCAGGACCTCATCCCTCTTCCTACCCATGTCGTTGGTCCCAATGTGAACCACGACCTCTGCCTGTTCACCCTCCCCCTTCAGAATGCCCTGCAGCTGTTCAGTGACAATCTACAATAAAATTACAAATGTTTTCATGCTGGCCTTGCTGTACAAAAGTTGGTGCATTGGTGCTACAATATATCAGAGTTTGAGGCTGCAACAGTGCAGGACTTTCCCAGTGTTGACTGAGTTGGAAATTTTCCTTCTCCATTCGGGATAATAGTGGGAGCTATCAATCATTGGTGCTTGGGTCAGGTATCATAGCATCATAGAATCACACAGCACAGGAGGAGGCCATTCGGCCCATCATGTCTGTGCCGGCTCTTTGAAAGAGCTCTCCAATTAATCCCACTCTCCTCTTTCCCCACAGCCCTGCCAATTTCTCCTTTTCAAGTATTTCTCCAATTCCCTTTTGAAAGTTACTATTGAATCTGATTCCACCGCCCTTTCAGGCAGCGCATTCCAGATCACAACAACTCGCTGCGTAAATTTATTTTTCTCATCTCGCCTCTGGTTCTTTTGCCAATCACATTAAATCTGTGTCCTCTGGTCATCGTCCTTCTACCACTGGGAACAGTTTCTCCTTATTTACTCTATCAAAAACATTCATGATTTTCAACACCTCTATCAAATCTCCCCTTAACCTTCTCTGCTTTAAGAAGAACAATCTCAGTTTCTCTGGCCTAGTTTCTCTATCTTTGTGCTGGTGTCCATGATTTTTACCTCAGTAACTGGGGAGTGAGTGGTCGGTTGGATTGTGGTTGCTCAGTGCTCCAAAGTAAAAAAATATATAATCACGCTGTATTTTTTCTGCTCTCCTGAAAACCACCCACTGAGTGTACATGCCCTAGTCAACAACAAACTATTGAGGATGAGCAAGAGGCCAGAATTGGAGGAACGCTGAGGGTGGTGAATCTTTGGAATTCTCTACCCCAGAGAGCTGTGGATGCTGAATCATTGAGTATATTCAAGACTGAGAGCGATAGATTTTTGGATGCTAAGGGAATCGAGGGATATGGGGATAGTGCAGGAAGGAGTTGAGGTCGAAGATCAGCCATTGAAGGTGAGGGTGCTACTAAATGAGGTACAGCTGACATACAAACAAAACATGAACATACTCCTACAATTGTAACTTCCAAGGAGATGGACCAATATATTATTGCTTTCTGTGGAATCCTAAACAGTTACAACCCTAAATACTTGCAATTCTCCCAACAAAGAAGTACGGGCAACATCCAACTGTCTCTTCTAGTACAAGGCGGCCTAGATCTGCTCTATGTGAGAATAGCTACCTGCCCCTGAAAGTCCACCTTGGGTGTCTATAAAAGCCAAGCCAGGATGCTGCCTTCCTCTTCCTTTCGCTAACCTCCTTTACCCGGTGCTGCCAGGGGATTCTGAGCTACTGTTGGAATCCAGTAAGTTTCCTGTTCACCTACCTGTGTGAAACTAATGGTTCACGGAATGGTTAGTCGCATGTTGTGCTCCTCTGCCCCGTGCATTCTGCTATCCTTAATATAGTCACCTAGCGTGCGCGAGAAATAATTTCCACCCCCTTGCATTGAATGTGTGCACTAATGTGGGTAAAACTCATCAGTGCGCCCCCCATGGCTCAGTGGGTGATTGCAATAGCTGAGGTGCTACTGAGCCGCACAGAGCAGGAAGATCCCAGGTTGGATCCCGGGCCTGGCTGGGGCAGTGCTGAAGGTGCGACAATTGTCTACGGTGTCTCTGGGCTAAGGAGGGAGATTCTCACCCAGCGTTGCTGCTCCGGATTGCGATTTCATGACCCTGTTCCATGTGTAGATGTCACGTTGGGACAGAATCAACCTTGGTTGTGATGCCCACGCATTTACACAGCCTACGAACGTATACCTTATAGATGAACATATATGGGGTAGTTATCTGACTTCCTGCTACTGGCCTCACAGTAGCTCATATCAGAAATGTGGGTGCAGTATGGCCATAAAACCCTGTGCAGCCTGAAATTCCAATTTGCACTCCCAGAGGGTAAAGCTCCTCATCAGCAGTGTAGCATTAGAAAATTGCCCCTATGAAGAATGGCCTTTTGAGAAAGGCCACTCGTACCTGTGGAAGGGGGAGAGGAGAAAGAGGGAGAAGTTTGAAAGAGAGACTCATCAGTGGGCCTGGTGCTTCTAAGTACACAAACAGCAGTGTGATCAAACATTCTTATCTGGCACATCCTGTTGTTGATAATAAAACAACCTCAGCTGTATTGAGTTTCATCTAATGATGTCGATTAAACTCTGGTCCAACGCTGGCTTCTAACACTGGTAGAGTACGCCAAGCAATTGTTTGGAACTTGAACAATCATTTAAGTTAATTAGATCTTCACTATATTAAACCCGCACAGAAAGTACGCAAAATGGTGCTAATATTGCCAAAAGTAACCGCAGTTCTTAGACTGCTAAGTTCGATAGAGTGGTCATTTGGCACAAAGATTGCTGACAGCTGGGAATGTGCCCTCAAGGTGAGTTGTGACAGTCATGTATAAATGGGATATTCATAAAAATGTGCAGGTTTCGCGGAAAAAGCTGACAAAAGCTTAGAAACATAGAAACAGAAAAATAGGAGCAGGATAGGCCATTCAGCCCTTCGAGCCTGCTCCGCCATTCAATGAGATCATGGCTGATCCTCTATCTCAATACCATATTCCCGCTCTCTCCCCAGACCCCTTGATGCCTTTTGTGTCTAGAAATCTATCGATCTCCTTCTTAAGTATATTCAGTGACTTGGCCGCCACAGCCTTCTGTGGTAGAGAATTCCACAGGTTCACCACCCTCTGAGTGAAGAAATTTCTCCTCATCTCAGTCCTACCCCGTATCCTGAGACTGTGACCCCTTGTTCTAGAGCCCCAGCCAGGGGAAACATCCTCCCTGCATCCAGTCTGTCTAGCCCTGTCAGAATTTTATACATTTCAATGAGATCCCCTCTCATGCTTCTAAACTCTAGTGAATACAGGCCTAGTCGACCCAATCTCTCCTCATACGACAGTCCTGCCATCCCAGGAATCAGTCTGGTGAACCTTCGCTGCACTCCCTCTATGGCAAGTATATCCTTTATTCAGTAAGGAGACCAAAACTGTACACAATACTCCAGGTGTGGTCTCAGCAAGACCCTGTATAACTGTCGTAAGACATCCTTGCTCCTGTACTCAAATCCTTTGCAATGAAGGCCAACATACCATTTGCCTTCCTAACTGCTTGCTGCACCTGCATCTTTGCTTTCAGTGACTGGTGTACAAGGACACCCAGGTCCCTCGTACATCAACATTTCCCAATCTATCACCATTTAAATAATACTCTGCTTTCTGTTTTTCCTACCGAAGTGGATAACTTCACATTTATCCACGTTATACTGCATCTGCCATGTATTTGCCCACTCACTCAACTTGTCTAAATCGCTTTGAAGCCTCTTTGCATCCTCCTCACAACTCACAATCCCACCTAGTTTTGTGTCATCAACAAACTTGGAAATATTACATTATCCCTCATCCAAATCATTGATATATATTGTGAATAGCTGGGGCCCAAGCACTGATCCCTGCGGTACCTCACTAGTCACCGCCTGCCACCCCAAAAAAGACCCATTTATTCCTACTTTCTGTTTCTTGTCTGTTAACCAGTTTTCAATCCATGCCAGTATATTACCCCCAATCCCATGTGCTTTAATTTTGCACACTAACCTCTTATGTGGGACTTTAACAAAGGCCTTCTGAAAATCCAAATACACCACATCTACTGGTTCTCCCTTATCTATTCTACCAGTTACATCCTCAAAAAACTCCAGTAGGTTTGTTAAACATGATTTCCCTTTCATAAATCCATGTTGACTTTGTCTAATCCCGTTGATATTTTCCAAGTGTCCTGTTGTCACATCCTTTATAATAGACTCTAGCATTTCCCTACTACTGATGTTAGGCTAACCAGTCTGTAGTTCCCTGTTTTCAGGGATTTATTGGCTTTCAGTCCCAGTAATTTCTCCAGCACTATTTTTTTACTAATACTAATTTCCTTTAATTCCTCCTTCTCACTAGACCCTTGGTTCCCTAGCATTTCTGGGAAGTTATTTGTGTCCTTTTCCGTGAAGACAGAACCAAAGTATTTGTTTAATTGCCCTGCCATTTCCTTGTTCCCCATTATAAATTCTCCCGTTTCTGACTGTAAGGGACCTACATTTGTCTTCACTAATCTTTTTCTTTTTACATAATTGTAGAAGCTTTTACAATCCGCTTTTATGTTCCTTGCAAGTTTACTCTCATACTCTATTTTTCCCCTCCTAATCAATCTCTTGGTCTTTTTTTGCTGAACTCTAAACTGCTCCCAATCTTCAGGCTTGCTACGTTTTCTGGCAACTTTATATGACTCCTCTTTGGATCTAATACTATCCTTAATTTCTTTTGTTAGCCATGGCTGGGCCGCTTTTCTTTTTGTGTTTTTGCGCCAGAAAGGAATGTATAACTGTTGCAATTCATGCATTCGTTCCTTAAATGTTAGCCATTGCCTATCCACCGTCATGCCTTTTAATGAAGCTCCCCAATCTATCATAGCCAATTTACTCCTCATACCTTCGTAGTTTCCTTTGTTTAGATTTAGGACCCTAGTTTCGGATTGGACTTCACTTTCCATCTTAATGAAGAATTCTATAATGTTATGGTCACTCTTCCCTCAAGGACCCTGCACAACAAGATTATGAATTAACTCCTTCTCATTGCACAATACCCAATCTAGGATAGCCTGTTCCCTAGTTGGCTCCTCAACGTACTGGTCTAAAAAACCATCTCATACACACTCCAGGAAATCATCCTCCACAATATTATTACGAATTTGGTTTGGCCAGTCTATCTGTAGATTAAAGTCACCCATGATTACTGTAGTACCCTTGTTACATGCATCTCTAATTTCCTGTTTGATGCCATCCCCTACATTACCACTACTGTTTGGAGGCCTATAGACAACTCCCACCAATGTTTTCTGCCCCTTGGTGCTTCTTAGCTCCACCCAGACTGATTCTACATCTTGATTTTCTGAGCCAATATCTGTAACGTCCGTGTGTAATTGAGACACGGACTGCAGAAGTTGGTTATAACAGGTGTTTACTGAATGGAGACAAAACTGGAACTACTATACAAAGTTGCTGCACAGGCTTATATACAGGGGTGGTCACTACTGGTACTGCAGTATACAGGGGCTGCAGAATATAGTTCCTTCTTCAAGGTACATAGGGCTAAAAATTCGGTATCGCCGCGCCAGGTCTTTAGCGCCCGAAATTTAGCGCTCGCCCGGATTCCCGTAGCGCCCGCCTGAAATTCAGTTGCGGCGGCCCAAGACGGAGGCGGGCGCTATTGCAGGGTTTGGCCGCCTCGCTTGGGGCGATGAAAGTCAGTTTCAGGCGTCCAGCTGCCGCTGCGGCACCCGATGCGGTGTGGCAGGCTGGGGTACTGCAGGCCTCCTCCTTCTCTTAAGGAGGAGCTGCCTGCAGCCGTGAGATCGCCGCTGGATTCCCCCGGCAAATGAGCCCGGCACCACGGAGAAGTGCCGGGCTCGCGGGAGTCAGACACCAATGCTGCGGGGGGGTGGTGCAGGAGTCCGGGGAGGGAGGTGCGGCCAGGCGGCCGCCGGGAAAGCGGCCGGCCGCCCCTCCACCTTTATGCGCCGGCCTCTCGGAGCTGCAAGGCACCGTTTTTCAAACGCTGTTTGCAGCCGGCGCGGGTGAGGCGGCCGCAACTGAATTTGGCGGTCGGCACGGAATTGCATTAGAACCGGGGCGCTGCACACACCGATGACGTCATCGGTGCCGGCGCAGCGCTACCGACTAACGCCGATGTTAGGGACCAACTGAATTTCGGGCGCTAAAAAACTTCCGGCGCAAACCACTCTATAGCCAATAAGTGGGCGCAAACGCGACTGAATTTCTAGGCCATACACTACAATTCCTCCCCTTTTAGCTAAACAGTACATAACATTCGATTAATAATTAAATAACATATTTACAATTACAGTTGCTATACACATTAGCTGAAGTTAATCAATTATAAATTCAGTCTTTGAGGAGGCTTCCTGATTCTGTCCAGATAACGCCTCTTTGGGGTATCAGGTTCTTCTGGCAAAGTTGATTCGGGATCAACGTCGTTGTTTGGTTCGTCTGCTTCCAATATCACCGATTCTGAGGTAGATACAATTGGTACTTCGGTTTCATCACCAGGTGTATAGGATCGTGGTGTAGATTTGACGTTTTCCAGTGACTCTAGAATCTGGTCAGCATGGCGTCTTACAATGCTCTTTCCAACGTCCACGGTATACATTAGAGGTCCTTGCCGTGTGCAGATCGTTCCTGGTTGCCATTTCTCTGTGCGGTAGTCCCGGGCCAAAACTGGTTGACCTATCTTGAAACTCCTGGTCGGCCTTTCATTCATATTCTGAAACTGCCTGTTCTCCACATCTCTTCTGATGTTTGGCTTAACCAAATCCAAGCGGCATCTTAGTCTTCGATTGAAGAACATCATGGCTGGAGTTTGGTTGGTAACTGCATGTGTCGCATTCCGGTAGGCAAACAAGAAGTTATCCACCTTGTGTTGTAGGGGTATGTCTTCATTACACATTGCCTTGATAGCCTTCTTGAATGTTTGAACGAACCTCTCAGCCAATCCATTGGTGGCTGGATGATATGGGGCGGATGTGTAATGCTTAACACCATTGTTCTTTAAGAACCTCCGGAACTCTTCAGACACAAACTGTGGTCCATTGTCGGAGCAAATCTGTTCAGGCAGCCCATTTCTGGCGAATATGGTTCATAAGACTGTGATAGTTTTTTCTGTGGTGGTTGAGGACATATTTATTACCTCTGGCCACTTTGAATGTGCATCCACCGCAATTAAAAACATTGAGTCCATAAATGGACCAGCAAAATCAATGTGTACCCTTTGCCATGGAGATGAGGGCCACTCCCATGGATGTAGAGGGGCTTGTGGTGGGGCGTTTTGGACCTTCTGGCATCCTGTACAGCTCTTGGTCATCTCTTCGATTTCTCTATCGATTCCCGGCCACCACACAAACGCTCTGGCTAAGTTCTTCATTTTTACCCCTCCCAGATGACCCTCATGAAGCTCATTGAGCACTCTATCCTTCAATTTGGGTGGAATTACTACTCTGGATCCACACATCAAGGTTCCTCAGCACACTGACAGCTGTTCTCTTCGCGGCGAGAATGCGAGCAACAGTGGTTCGCCATGTGCTGGCCATCCCTTCACCGTTAAATCATAGACCCTGGAGAGTGTCGGGTCATTTCCTGTTTCCTTTTCTATGTTTGCATTCGTCACAGGTAGACATTCGACTATGGTCGAGTGGAATATCTCCACAGGATCCACTGCAGGTGCTTCTTCCACCGTCGGCAACGGTAGGCGCGACAATCCATCAGCATTCCCATGCTGTTTAGTTCCTTTGTACTCGATATCATATTGGTGTGCCCCTAGGAAAAGGGACCACCTCTGTAGCCGTTGTGCTGTCATTATCGGGACGCCCTTCTTAGGGTTGAAAATGGAGACAAGAGGTTGATGATCAGTTAGTAGAGTAAATTTCTGTCCGTGCAGGTAGTGATTGAACTTCTTCACCCCCCACACCAGGCTGAGGGCCTCTCTGTCAATCTGGGCGTAGTTACGCTCGGCTGCAGTCAACAAGCGTGACGCAAAAGCTATCGGCCTCTCTGAACCATCAAGGAATTTATGTGACAGTACCGCTCCAACGCCGTAGGGAGACGCATCACACGCCAGTCTTATCGGTAGTGATGGGTTGTAGTGAGCCAATACTTCTCTTGAAGTGATCAGGCCTTTACACTTCTGAAAGGCCCGCTTACATTCATCGCTCCATTTCCATGCTACTCCAATTTGTAGCAGGGCGTTCAGTGGGTGCAGAATTGTGGACAAATTCGGCAAAAATTTATGGTAGTAATTCACCAATCCGAGGAATGACCTCAGTTGCGACACATTTTCAGGCACTGGAGCCTTAACTACCGCTTCAATTTTGTCAGGGGACTTATGTAACCCCTCTTCATCAATCACGTGGCCACAATACGATATTTGTTTCTTAAAAAACTCGCACTTGGGGCGATTGGCTCGTAGCCCATGTTCTCTTAGTCTAGTGAGCACCTGCTCTAGGTTGGCAAGGTGTTCACTGTCATTTTCACCTGTCACTAGGATGTCGTCCATGTAACACTGAGTCCCCGGAATCCCTTGCAGGACTTGTTCCATCGCTCTTTGCCATATAGCCGGAGCCGATGCAACTCCGAATACCAGTCGATTATACTGGTAAAGACCTTTGTGAGTGTTTATCGTGAGATATTTCCGAGAGGATTCTTCAACCTCCATCTGCAAATATGCTTGCGCTAGGTCAATTTTTGTAAAACGTTTCCCTCCAGATAGTGAGGCGAAAATATCTTCCATCCTCGGAAGAGGATACTGTACTGTGTGAAGGACTGGGTTCACAGTCACCTTGAAGTCCCCACAGATGCGAACCATCCTTGGCTCCTCAGACTTATTGTTTAACGTTTTCTTCATGACAGGAACGATGGGTGTCGCCCACTCGCTCCAGTCTACCTTAGTTAACACGCCTGCATTCTCCAGATTCTCCAGCTCTGCCTCGACGGCTGGGCGAATTGCATACGGTACCGGTCTTGCTTTGAAAAACTTGGGAATTGCATTCTCTTCTATTTTTATCGAGGCGGTTACGCCTTTAAGAGTTCCCAGTTCTTGTTGAAATACCTCTTTAGCGTTAGCCAAGATTTTTGACAATCGTCCAGGTGTGACGTTGTCATCCTTTTTACCAGCCACAGTCAGTGCCTGAATGGAGTGCCAGTCTAAACTTATCTTTCTGATCCATGCACGTCCCAATAACGGTGGTCCACCATCTTGCAGTATGTACAGATACAATTTCTGTATTTCCTTGCCGTTGTATTCGACAGGCACCCTTATTTTCCCTCTGGGGTATACTTTCTGCCCCGTATATGTCTTCAAGACAATGGATGTGTCTTTCAAGAGTATGTGTGTGAATAGCCGCTCGTAGTCTCGTCGATTCATGACGGTCAGGGCTGATCCTGTATCCAATTCCATTTTGACTTGGGACCCTGCTATCGTGAGGGTGACCCAAATGGTTTGGTGATCCTCTTTTGTGATTATGTTGTGTAGTTTGAGACAGCTTAGTCTCTTGTTCCCGGATTCACTATCGCTCTTCTGGTCTTCGGAACTACTGTCCGTCATCTTTTGTACTTTCCTGTACTTTTCCTTAGTAGTCTTTTTGTTGTTGTTAGTCTTCTTCCCGGACCTGCAAACTCGTGCAATGCGTCCCATCTTTCCGCATTGCCTGCATGTTTTGTCCTTGGACCAGCAGTCCTTCTGGTCATGGGTTGTTCTGCCGCAGCGATAACATTTTTCAAATCCCCATGTCATTTCATGGGTGCCGTATTCCTGTGGCTTTTGCTGTATTTCCGCAGCTCCCCTTGCTGCTGCTTCGTACGATACTGCCACGCTGAAAGCCTTATCTAGCATCAGCTCTTTCTCTGCGAGTAACCTCTTCTGGGTTCCTTCACTCAGGAGTCCACAGACAAATTTGTCCCATAGGGTATCTGCCAGTCCTGCTCCGAACTGGCAGTGCTTTGATAGCTTGCGTAGTTCCGTAAGGTAATCAGCATTGCTCTCATCTTTACGCTGATTTCGCTTGTGGAATTTAAATCTTTCTGATATCAGGAGCGGTGTAGGATTTAGGTGTTCCTGTAGGATATCAACAATTTTGTTAAAACTCTTCACCATCGGTTTGACTGGAGTGATCAGGTGCCGCAATAGGCCGTACATTCTTGCGCCCATTAAGTTTAGTAGTACCGATGCCTTTTTCTCATCGGCTACTTCATTTGCCTTGCAATATACTTTGACTCTTTCCACATACGTGGTCCAGTCTTCTATTGCATTATCGAAGGCAGTGATATTGCCAGTCTTCGGCATCTTGGAGATCTAAGATGGCGCCTCCTGCGCTTTGCCTTCTTCCCCGATTGAACAAAATGGCGCCTCCCGCGCTTTGCCTTCTTCCCCGCTGGATTAAGATGGCGCCTCCCGCGCTTTCTGTCTTTTCCGCTGCTGCCAGCGCTGTTGCTGGCGTTTTTATGCCTTGATGGCGACGCCCTATGGTCTTCGCGCACTTCCCCCCGCGCTGCTGCCAATGCCGCTCTCCGCGGTCCCCGTGGCAAACTGCAGCTCCTCGCGGCTTTCTGCGCTTCTAATTTCTTTAATTTTAATTACTGTTCCCATCGTCAGAGCAGACCCTATGGGACACTTTCCTCCCTCTTCTCGGGTCTGTACGCTGCCCGGCTTCGTAGCACCGGCCGCGCCCTGTGTGCTCCACCCTCTCTCTCTCTCTCCTCTTCCCGACAACGCTGCTCGGCCCCGTTGAAAAGCCACCCGATCGAGCTCTAGCCCGCCGCAGCCCAGGAAGGATCAGTTTACTACCTGCCACCAGCCCGATTAGCTGGAACACCATAGACTGGAGAACCAAGCCCAACTCTCGACAGCCTCTCCTGCAAATCTTTGAATTCGATGAATCAGAGGGCGGTTGCCCACGGTCGACGCCCGTTTCTTCTGTTTGTTTTTTTTTCTTTTTGGATTTCTTCCTTCTGGCCTCGACCTCTAACAACTTCGCTTCAGGGATGGATCCCAGTGAGGTGGTGCAGAACTGTAGGTAAGTTTGGATCTGTTCGTCGCCAATGTAACGTCCGTGTGTAATTGAGACACGGACTGCAGAGGTTGGTTATAACAGGTGTTTACTGAATGGAGACAAAACTGGAACTACTATACAAAGTTGCTACACAGGCTTATATACAGGGGTGGTCACTACTGGTACTGCAGTATACAGGGGCTGCAGAATATAGTTCCTTCTTCAAGGTGCATACACTACAATATCCTTTCTCACTATTGCTCTGATTTCATCCTTTACTAACAAGGCCAGCCCACCTCCTTTTCCTTTTTGCCTGTCCTTCCTAAATATCGACTATCCTTGGATATTCAGCTCCCAGCCTTGGTCACCCGGCAGCCATGTCTCTGTAATCACAATTATATCGTATCCGTTTACATCTATTTGCGCCGTTAATTCGCCTACCTTATTACAAATGTTTCGTGCATTCAGATGCAGTGCCTTTAGATTTGTCTTTTTAACATTTTTAGACATCTTAACATTTTTTGTACTATGGCCCTATTTATCTTATTACCATTTTTTCTTTGAACTTGAAGTTCTGTCTCAGATGCCAAGGTTGTGTAAAGAGGGTTGATACATCTCCGCCGGGAGCAAGCGGAAGCCAAGCGCAAACAGCGCAAGGAGCGCACGTCAACCCAAGCACCCCGCCCACTCGCCCCTTCAACCACCGTCTGCCCCACCTGTGACTGTAGGTCCTGCCCTGGACTCATCAGTCACCTGAGAACTCATTTTTAGTGTGGAAGCAAGTCATCCTCGGTTCCGAGGGACTGCCTAAGAAGAAAAAGAATACATTTGCACTTTGTTGCTATTACCATATTCATTCTTTTGCTAAATAATTTGTGATTATGACCAGTGAAATTAAAAAGCGACTTCCATTCCATCAGCGAGCAATATGTGCTTGTTCTCTTTAATTTACTCTGACGTTTTCCGCCTATCGACCGTGTCATTCACTTGGCATTAGACAAGATAAATGACGTTCCTGCAGTACAATTCTGTTTGCTCTTTGTAGTTACAAGCAATATCATCTGATTGATGACTGCTGACAATAGACATTTAAACTGACTTATATCGTGTCTGAGTCAGGATCAAGCTACAAATTATTCTGTCAACAAGGGTCCTCTCAACACTTGGCACTCGGAACAAATTAAGATTACCTAACATAAACCCAAATGATTCCGTGATTTCATCTTCCTGCAATGAGCCGATACTGAATTGCAAAGGTCCTGGTTCTATATGTTTGTAGATTGTCTGTAAGAAGGAGATGAAACCTTCAGCTATTTTCCCAATCTGAATCCCAAACTAGTTGTAAAGCCACATTTGAATACAAATTACAACACAACGGAGCTGTGATAACGTCAGCCAAATAGTTTTAAAATTTCTAAACGGCACTAAAATAACCAAATTAAAACATACAGCAAATGGATAAGCTCAAATAGGTATTCATTTCCGACCCAATGTGTCACCCCGTGGCTCAGCAGGCGGCACTCTTTCCTCCTGAGTCAGAAGGTCGTGGGTTCAAGTCCCACTCCAGAGACTCGAGCACAAAATCCAGTCTGACACTCCCAGTGCAGTGCTGAGGGAGTGCTGCACTGTCAGAGGTGCCGTCTTTCGAATGAGATGTTAAACCGAGGCCCCGTCTGCTCTCTCAGGTGGATGTAAAAGGTCCCATGGCCACTATTTCAAAGAAGAGCGGGGGCCCTCAATCAACATCACTACAACAGATTATCTAGTCATTATCACACTGCTGTTTGTGGGAGCTTGCTGTGCGCAAATTGGCTGCCGTGTTTCCTACATTACAACAGTGACTACACTTCAAAAGTACTTCATTGGCTGTAAAGCGCTTTGGGACATCCTGAGATCGTGAAAGGCGCTATATATATATGCGAGTCTTTTTTTCTTTCTTGATTCACTCGAACTAACCATCAAGGACATTGCAATACAATTCATCTTCCCGATTTGTATTGCAAAAGGCCCTTACTTCTTTATTATGACTTGTACCTGAAGAAAAGTTTTGTACCACCAATTTTTAAGCGATTTCACAGAATCATGTAATAGTGCAGCACAGGCGAGAAGGACGAGAAGGAGGCCATTCGGCCCATCGAGTCTGCGCCGGCTCTTTCGAAGAGCAATCCAGTCAGTCCCACTCCCCTGCTCTTTCCCCACATCCCTGCAAATTTTTCTCCTTCGAATATTTATCCAATTCCCTTTTGAAGGCTCCTATTGAATCTGTATCCACCGCCCTATCAGGCAGCGCATTCCAAATCCTCACCACTCGCTGCGTAAAAAGGTTTTTCCTCATGTCGCCTCTGGTTCTTTTGCCAATCACCTTAAATCTGTGCCTCTGGTTATCGACCCTTCAGCCATTGGAAACAGTTTCTCTTTATTTACTCTCTCTAAATCCTTTATGATTTTGAACGCCTCCATCAAATCTCCTCTTAGCCTTCTCTGTTCTAAGGAGAACATCCCCAGCTTCTCCAGTCTATCAACGTAACTGAAGTCTCTCATCCCCGTAACCATTCTTGTACATCCACCTGAGAGAGCAGACGGGGCCTCGGTTTAACGTCTCATCTGAAAGACGGCACCTCTGACAGTGCAGCACTCCCTCAGTACTGCTCCTCCGACAATGCAGCTCTCCCTCAGTACTGCCACTCCGACAGTGCAGCGCTTCCTCAGTACTGGCCCTCCGACAGTGCGGCGCTCTCTCAGTACTGCCCCTCCGACAATACAGCACTCCCTCAGTACTGCCCCTCCGACAGTGCGGCGCTCCTTCAGTACTGCCTCTCTGACAGTGCGGCACTCCCTCAGTACTGCCCCTCTGACAGTGCGGCGCACCCTCAGTACTGCCCCTCCAACAGTGCAGCACTCCCTCAGTACTGCCTCCGACAGTGCAGCGCTCCCTCAGTACTGACCCTCCGACAGTGCAGCGCTCCCTCAGTACTGCCCCTCCGACAGTGCAGCGCTCCCTCAGCACTGCCCCTCCGACAGTGCAGCACTCCCTCAGTACTGCCCCTCCGACAGTGCTGCACTCCCTCAGTACTGCCCCTCAATACTGCCTCCGACAGTGCGGCGTTCTCGCAGTACTGCCCTTCCGACAGTGCGGCGCTCCCTCAGTACTGCCCTTCCGACAGTGCAGCGCTCCCTCAGCACTGCCTCCGACAGTGCAGCGCTCCCTCAGTACTGCCCCTCTGACAGTGCAGCACTCCCTCAGTACTGCACCGGGAGTGTCAGCCTGGATTTCTGTGCTCGAGTCTCTGGAGTGGGATGTGAACTCACAACCTTCTGACTCAGAGGAGAGAGTGCTGCCCACTGAGCCACGTTGGCCCCATCTCATTGCTGACATCATGGTCTTGTGCTGGGTGGATGAAGCTTTCATTGACCCCAGGCCCCAATGCAGAATTAGGGTTTCTGGGCCCTGCCCAATTTACCCCCCCCACCCGCTACTTTCCTGCAGTTGGAGTTCATCCAAGGCCACAAGGAAATTAGGGGCCAATGAGTTATGTAAACAGGAGTTATCTCTGATTTATAAGTGAAGTTACTTGTAAACTTGTTATTGTGTCACTGTTTCAGGCTTTGCACATGCAGCGATTATATTACAGAGAACGCACAGCACAGAAACAGGCCCTTCAGCCCAACAGGTCCGTGCCGGTGTTCATGCTCCACACGAGCCTCCTCCCACCCAACTTCATCTCACCCCTTCAGCATATCCTTCTATTCCTCCCTCCCTTATATACTTACCTAGCTTCCCCTTAAATGTATCTGTGCTCTTCGCCTCAATTTCCCTTCAAACCTTGTGTAAACAATGATTCACCGGAATAAATAATGTTACATTTTATTAATTTAACTCTGTGCAGAAATTAATTGTATCTTACTCTTTCTCTTGCCCGCTCAATCAAACTTCTATGATTTGAGCAACCTCCGGGGCAGACAGCTCACCTGCCGAGGCAGTACTCCACCCCTGGCCGTCGCTCTGTCCCTTTCTTTAGCTGGCAGATTCCACTTTGCCTGCTGACAGATACCAAATCTCACGTCAAAGCTCCTTTGACATTCACACTGTGTTCTTCTGGCCTGTGAAAATGTATTGATTGCATTCATATCTGGCGCTCTGATAGGATGAGGGTCTTATTGTGCCGGCGGGCAATTATTTTATTTTTATTTTTTTTCCCCATCCTCCTTCTTTCCATAAAATGCTGCCTCAGGCTGGGATTTGGCTCACGGATGCTTAACCCCCACTGATACCTGGCCCAAGTGCCAACACATCCAGTATGAGTCTAGACAGTGAGCGTTGGCTGGTTATTTATATTTGGAATTCTCTGCCCCAGAGGGCTGTGGATGCTGAGTCGTTGAGTCTATTCAAGGCTGAGATCGATAGATTTTTGGACTCTCGGGGAATCGAGGGATATGGAGATCGGGCGGGAAAGTGGAGTTGAGGTCGAAGATCAGCCATGATCTTATTGAATGTTGGAGCAGGCTCGAGGGGCCGAATGGCCGACTCCTGCTCCTAATTCTTATGTCCTTATGTTCTTATCTTACAGCATCATGGCCAAGCCCAATACTGTGCTCACCCGATGTCCACATGCAAGCCTGCTCCAGCAGGAGTTGGCTGGGCAGCAGTCAGTGGCAGCAACCTTGCCTGAGGATTCCCCACCCTAGCACCCTGGATATGGTAGCATAGTGGTTATGCTACTGGACTAGTAATCCCGATAGGCCTGGATTACTGTTCCTGGTAGACATGAGTTCAAATCCCACCAGAGGCAGCTGGGGAATTTAAATAAATTTGGAATTAAAAAGCTGGTATCAGTGGAGTAATGGTAACCATGAACCTACCAGATTGTTGTAAAAACCCATCTGGTTCACTAATGTCCTTTAGGGAAGGAAATCTGCTGTCCTTACCTGGCCTGGCCTATATGTGATGTAGGATTTGCAAAATTGAACATTGTCCTATAAGGGTCTATTGGCAGAAAAGGCCTTAATTTTAAAGACTGTTTTAAAAGAAGCCCAGAAAAAGGGGGCACACAAAATGGTGGCCAGACCCCATGACCAGCTTTTTGTGACATTTTAAAATGGTTCCTGCAGTCAACAGACAGCTTTTGTGGATTCAGCCCACAGTAAGTTCTGGAATGCAATTTCGGAGAATGCGAAGCCGGACAGAACCCCATACATATGGATTGGATGCAGATCCAATCAGATCGGCCTGTAGATAAAGGCCATCAAAATGTTTACCCAGACAAAGGGAAACAGCCTCAAGTTCAAAGGGGGACATCAAGACCCATTAAAGACAATACAAGGTCATTCCAGACCAGAGATGGCAGTTACCGACCATCCCGAAAATACTTTAAACACAATGACCACCCCTCTGCGCTACAAGCCCGCCAAAATTTAAACAAAGACTAACCTTGATATGGCGGGAGATAAGGGCCTCCATGAGAAGTATAACTGGAGATCTGGGGTAGCCATTATGGGGAGAGCATTGTAGAGATCATTTTCGAGAGATCGTTCAGGGGTCCGAAGAAGGTGCAGTTCGGTTAGGAGTTCGGGTTCGGTAGAGAGGCCGTTCAGACTCGGAAGACGACAATGATTCGGTAGACGATTGGGATCGGAGACATGTTGAAGACTCAGAGTAGCCATTGGTGGTTCAGGTTGAGTCAGCATCCAGACCCGGGGTAGCTATCGGGAGATCATCGACAAACCCCGGGCCATTGACGAAACGAGAAGACGGCGACCCTCCAAGAGGAAACCTATATGAAAATGGTCAAACAGATGGGCTCTCTCCACGCCGACGTCCAGGCCTGCTAACATCCAGCCTGTCCGTGTCCATCACCTCGAGGGAGAAAAGAGTGTGTCGCAGCCCGCTGCGTTCCGCTGACCACGTGGAGACAGGACGCCTGAGAGGACCAAAACGCAGACTTCAAAACCTCTATTTTCTAACTGGGACTGGTGAGCATGTTTCTGGCCCCACATAATCTAATCTAGCTAGGTTTAGGGGGTGGGCATTTTGGGGATAATTAACAATGAGTTGTTGTCCCTCGATGTTCCGTGTGTTTCCCTATTTCATGGCGAACCTTGTAAAGTATAATATGCCTGTGGATATATTGGTTAGTACTGTATTATGATTTGTTTTTCCCTCCCATGTACCTTATTTGGCTTACATTCAATTTTTCCTTTATGCAATAAAATTTCACTTCGTTTCATTAAACTTGGTCTACAGAGTATTCTCTGCATTGTAGTTCCTGCCTCAAAGTCCAGTGTACAGAACCTAAGGGGTGAGTGGGTCGAACCACTCGGTAAATTACTGTGCAAAAGAGAGAGAGGCCTCACCAGAGAGAGAGACCTCGGCGATCGAAAACCCCTTACAGTGACCCCAGACCCACAGCAATGTGGTTGACATTTAACTGCCCTCTGAAATGGCCCAGCAAGACACTCAGTTGTATTCAAGAGATCCCCTTGAGGGCAATTAGGGATGGGTAATAAATGCCGGCCTTGCTGGCGATGCCCACATCCCAGGAATTAAAAAATTGCACAGGGATACTGAAGCCATCCCACCTGAGAGTGGCGGCCTCAACATCTACTGAGGATTGAAACTTTGTGGCTCAGTTCCCCGTTAGGCGGTGCACTCGTCAGCAGGGCCACCGGGAGAGTTCCTTATTTTCCCTCTTTCCCTCCTTCTCAATCAGGACATCACCTTCTGTGCCACAGAATTGGGTTTACTGCCTTTCCCAGCAGTCGCCTTCTCAACCTCTGTCACTTTAGAACGTTGCCAAGGCAATCGAGGATATTGCAAAGTGCAGACGGGGAAGTGCAACTTACAACTGTTTGCCATCCACTTTGCGGCTCTTGTAGGAACAGGAGGAGGCCATTCAGCCCCTCGAGCCTGTTACACAGGAACAGGAGGAGGCCATTCAGCCCCTCGAGTCTGTTACACGGGAGCAGGAGGAGGCCATTCAGCCCCTCGAGTCTGTTACACGGGAGCAGGAGGAGGCCATTCAGCCCCTCGAGTCTGTTACACAGGAACGGGAGGAGGCCATTCAGCCCCTCGAGCCTGTTACACAGGAACAGGAGGAGGCCATTCAGCCCCTCGAGTCTGTTACACGGGAGCAGGAGGAGGCCATTCAGCCCCTCGAGTCTGTTACACGGGAGCAGGAGGAGGCCATTCAGCCCCTCGAGTCTGTTACACAGGAACGGGAGGAGGCCATTCAGCCCCTCGAGCCTGTTACACAGGAACAGGAGGAGGCCATTCAGCCCCTCAAGTCTGTTACACGGGAGCAGGAGGAGGCCATTCAGCCCCTCGAGCCTGTTACACAGGAACAGGAGGAGGCCATTCAGCCCCTCGAGTCTGTTACACAGGAACAGGAGGAGGCCATTCAGCCCCTCGAGCTTGTTCCGCCGTTCAATGAGATCGCGGCTGATCTGCAACCTCACTCTACTAACACGGCTCGTTCATTGGCTCGTGTAAATTTGCATTAAGGAAAGTTGCATCACAAACCCTGTGATCTCCTGGGAGAGGCAAAAAAATAAATAAAACCCATAGGCCAGCTTGGGGGAAACAAAATCTGGGAAATTCCTCTCCGAGCCCCTTAGGCAATCGAAACTGTGAGGCCGCACTGGCCCTGATAATTCTATGCAGTGCCGAGCTTTTGTACGAGTCGATCTCCGCCCCAGCCAGAAACAGGTCCCGCTCTCGCCTGAAGGATTTAAATGGTTGTCTTTTTCAGTGTTAGTAAGTGCGCTGGTTAAGTAAGCGGTCACGGTATGCCCAATTATGCTCAGTTCCGCAGTCCTCCTTTGGTTGCTGGGCTCCCAACTGCTCAAACTATTCTCATAACAAAAGAATGATGCTTCCTTCGCGACCGAACAACAACTCACATTCAGCAGATTGTGTTGTGCAATTTAATTTTAGGGAATATATAATAGGACAGGCAAGCTGCATTTAAAATAGATATATATATTCAGCACACTTATTTTTCACATTCTGCTTAACATCAGATCAAAATAAAAGGTTTATTGGAAGCAAAAATATTTTCACTGGACTAACAGACAATTTGTTAAGAATTCAATCAAATTACTTCAGCATAGGAATAAAATACTGCTCCAGAAACTTCAACTGCACAGTACGCGTTTCAAGGGCGCTTAACGGCCTCCTGAGCCTCCATTATGGCAGCAAGGACGTGCGCGCTTATTACGAACCAGAATACGCCGCCCGCCATTTTGGTGTAGGCAATAAAATCGGCGTCCAGGGCCCACGTCTTTTTTTTATTCGTTCCTGGGATGTGGGCGTCGCTGGCAAGGACGGCATTTATTGCCCATCCCTAACTGCCCTTGAGAAGGTGGTGCTGAGCTGCCTTCTTGAACCGCTCCAGTCCGTGTGGTGAAAGTGCTCCCACAGTGCTGTTAGGGAGGGAGTTCCACGATTCTGACCCAGCGGCGAAGAAGGAACGGCCGATATATTTCCAGGTCAGGATGGTATGTGTAACTTGGAGGGGAACTTGGAGGTGGTGGTGTTCCCATGCGTTGCTGCCCTTGTCTGTCTAGGTGGTAGAGGTTGCGGGTTTGGGAGGTGCTGCCGAAGAAGCCTTGGCGAGTTGCTGCAGTGCATCTTGTAGATGGTACACACTGCAGCCACGGTATGCCGGTGGTGGAGGGAGAGAATGGTTAAGGTGGTGGATGGGGTGCCAATCACCAGCATTGACTTCTGTTCCTGCCCTCACACTGTTACCGCCAGAGTCCTCCAATGATTTATCCTTGGCCCCCTCCTGTTTCTCATCTACATGCTGCCTCTTTCCCTAATAGTCATCCCAAGGCAGTTCACCGGCAAAGAGCAATCAAAGATCAGGCTGCTGCAATGCCAGCAGTGGCCCTCGGGTTATTCATTAAAGGTGGGGGGAGGGGCGCTCAGGTCGGGAAGGGGGGCGATTGGGTCAGTGGGTAGCAGTGGCCGGGAGGGGTGGGTAATGGGCAGAGGTCGGGATCAGGGAAGGGGCAAGAGTGGCGGTGATCGGGAGGGGAGGCGGTGGCAATGGAGAGAGGGTGTTGAGGTCGTGACGGAGGGGGGAACAGTAGCAGCCTGCGTGGTGTGAATGTAGGTTTAAGAGGAGCACATTCACATTCAGCTAGATATATTTTAAACACTTGCCTTCCTTGTTGACTGCGGCCTGCAGTGGCCCCTTTAAGGAACACCTGGTAGGCCGTACATGGACCTGGTTTTCCTGAGCGCAGGTGGCCCAGCACCGATTGTGTTCAAGGCAACCCAATAGTGCGGACGGGGCTTCATTACTTGAATATACAAAGAGCCTAACGCCTGTTTCAGGCTTCTTCAGCAGCACCTCCCAAACCCACGGCCTCTACAACCTAGAAGGACAAGGGTCTCTGTGTTGTAGTGGGGACAGTTGGTAAATAAAGCGCCCTAGAGTATACCTGTAACTGGGGTGTTGAATAAATTTTTAAATTAATTAAAGGAGTAAGTCATGGCAGGAGAGCTCAGACCCGTGTTCTGCTCCTCTTGCTCCATGTGGGAAGTCAGGGACACTGCCAGTGTCCCTGACGACCATGTGTGCGGGAAATGCATCCAGCTGCAGCTACTTGTAGACCGCATTGCGGCGCTCGAGCTGCGGGTGGATGAGTTTTGGAGCATGCGCGATGCTGAGAGGGTCGTGGATAGCACGTTTAGCGAGTTGTTCACGCCACAGAGTAGGGCTGCACAGGCAGAAAGAAATTGGGTGACCATCAGGCGGAGCAACAGAGGCAGGCAGAAAGTGCAGGGAACCCCTGCGGACATCCCCCTTTCAAACAGGTATACCAAGTTGGATACTGTTGAGGGGGATGACTTACCAGGGGAAGGCAGCAGCAGCCAGCTTCCTGGCACCAGGGACGCTTCTGCTGCTCAGAAAGGGAGGAAAAAGAGTGGGAGAGCAATAGTGGTAGGGGATTCTATCGTAAGGGGAACAGATAGGCGTTTCTGTGGCCGCAAACATGACTCCAGGATGGTTTGTTGCCTCCCTGGGGCCAGGGTCATGGATGTCACTGAGCGGCTACAGGGCATTCTTAAGGGGGAGGGTGAGCAGGCAGAGGTCGTGGTCCACATTGGGACCAACGACATAGGTAGGAAGGGGGATGAGGTCCTGCATCAAGAATTTAGGGAGCTAGGTAACAGATTAAAGAGCAGGACCTCAAAGGTTGCAATCTCTGGATTACTCCCAGTGCCACGTGCGAGTGAGTATAGGAATAGGAGGATAGAGCAGATGAATGCGTGGCTAAAGAGTTGGTGTAGGGGGGAGGGTTTTACTTTCCTGGATCACTGGGCCTGCTTCTGGGAAAGGTGGGACTTGTACAAGTCGGACGGGTTGCACCTGAACCAGAGCGGGACAAATATCCTTGCGGGGAGGTTTGCTAGCACTGTTGGGGGGGGTTTAAACTAACTTGGCAGGGGGATGGGATACAGAGGGGAGCTGAAATAGGGGGTGATGTGCTGCCAATTATAGAGAAAAAACAAGTCAGCTTGGTAGACAGGGCAAATATATAAGGGCAAGGCTGGATGGCATCTATTTTAATGCAAGGAGTCTTGCAAATAAGGTGGATGAGCTGAAGGTGTTGATAAACACATGGGAGTATGATATTGTTGCTATCACGGAGACATGGTTGAGGGAGGGGCAAGACTGGCAGCTCAATATTCCGGGGTACAGAATCTTCAGGCGAGACAGAGGGGGAGGTATAAGAGGAGGGGGTGTCGCAATATTAATTAAGGAGTCAATTACTGCAGTAAGAAGGGATGATATATTAGCAGGTTCCTCTAATGAGGCCATATGGGTGGAGCTTAAAAACAAAAAGGGGGCAAGCACTTTGCTGGGAGTGTACTATAGGCCTCCAAACAGTCAGGGGGAGATAGAGGAACAGATATGTAGGCAAATCTCAGAGAAATGTGCAAATAATAGGGTAATAATAATGGGGGATTTCAACTTCCCCAATATTAACTGGGATAGTCAGAGTGTGAAAGGCTCAGAGGGTGTAGAATTCTTAAAGTGCATCCAGGAGAGCTTTTTGAGCCAGCATGTAGAAAGTCCTACAAGAGAGGGGGCGGTACTGGACCTAATTCTAGGGAATGTGGCCGGCCAAGTGGAAAAAGTGCTAGTAGGTGAGCACTTTGGTGACAGTGACCATAATATGGTGAGATTTAAGGTGGTCATGGAAAAGGACAGGGATGGGCCGGAAATAAAGGTTCTAAATTGGGGGAAGGACGATTTTAATAGGATAAGGCAGGATCTGGCCAAAATGGACTGGGATGAGCTACTTGTAGGAAAATCCGCATCGGAGCAATGGGAGGCTTTCAGAAGGGAGATTGAGATCATACAATGGCAACATGTTCCCGTAAAGGTCAAGGGTGGTTCCAAAAACCACAGGGAACCTTGGATGTCAGGGGATATACGAGAATGGATTAGGAAAAAAAGGAGGGCTTTTGGCAGATACAAAAGGCTAAAGGAGTACAAAAAGTGCAGGGGGATACTTAAAAAAGAAATGAGGAGATCAAGGAGAGGCCATGAAATAACACTGGCGAGCAAAATAAAGGAAAATCCTAAGATGTTTTATAAGTATATTAAGGGTAAGAGGATAACTAGGGAAAAAATAAGGCCCATTAGGGACAAAATTGGCAATCTGTGTGTGGAGCCGGAAGATGTAGGAAGGGTTCTAAATGAATTTTTTGCATCTGTTTTCACTGTGGAGAAGGACGATGTAGACATAGAAATAGGGCGGGGGGACTGTGATATGCTCGAACATATTAACATCAAGAGGGAGGAGGTATTGGCAGTTTTAGCAGGCCTAAAAATGGATAAATCCCCAGGCCCGGACGAAATGTATCCCAGGCTGCTGTGTGAGGCA
The DNA here is from genome assembly GCF_052327205.1 of Somniosus microcephalus. Lineage (NCBI taxonomy): Eukaryota > Metazoa > Chordata > Chondrichthyes > Squaliformes > Somniosidae > Somniosus > Somniosus microcephalus. The sequence continues at coordinate 320,246,822 of NC_140991.1, read as the reverse complement.
AAGGAAGAGATTGCGGGGGCTCTAACACATATATTCAGGACCTCTCTGGCCACAGGGGATGTGCCAGAGGACTGGAGAACCGCTAATGTAGTACCATTATTCAAGAAGGGAAGTAGGGAAAAACCAGGGAACTACAGGCCAGTGAGCCTAACATCAGTGGTAGGAAAATTATTGGAAAAAATTCTGAGGGACAAAATTTGTCTCCACTTGGAGAGGCAAGGATTAATCAGGGATAGTCAACATGGCTTTGTCAAGGGAAGATCATGTCTGACTAATTTGATTGAATTTTTTGAGGGGGTGACTAGGTGTGTGGATGAGGGTAACGCAGTGGATGTGGTATACATGGATTTCAGTAAGGCCTTCGATAAAGTCCCGCACAGGAGACTGGTCAAGAAGGTAAGAGCCCATGGAATCCAGGGTGCCTTGGCACATTGGATACAAAACTGGCTTAGTGGCAGAAGGCAGAGGGTGATGGTCGAAGGTTGTTTTTGTGACTGGAAGCCTGTGGCCAGTGGGGTACCACAGGGATCGGTGCTGGGTCCCTTGCTGTTTGTGGTCTACATTAATGACTTGGATATGAATGTAAAAGGTATGATCAGTAAGTTCGCGGATGATACAAAAATTGGTAGGGTGGTAAATAGCGAGGAGGGTAGCCTCAGTCTGCAGGACAATATAGATGGGTTGGTCAGATGGGCGGAACAGTGGCAAATGGAATTTAACCCGGAAAAGTGCGAGGTGATGCACTTTGGGGGGACTAACAAGGCAAGAAAATACACAATGAATGGTAAGACCCTAGGCAAGACGGAGGGTCAGAGGGATCTGGGTGTGCAAGTACACAGATCCCTGAAGGCGGCGGAACAGGTGGATAAGGTGGTAAAAAAGGCATATGGGATACTTGCCTTCATTAGCCGAGGCATAGAATATAAGAGCAAGGAGGTTATGATGGAGCTGTATAAAACACTGGTTAGGCCACAGCTGGAATACTGTGTGCAGTTCTGGTCGCCACACTACAGGAAGGATGTGAACGCTTTGGAGAGGGTGCAGAGGAGATTCACCAGGATGTTACCAGGGCTGGAGCGCTTCAGCTATGAAGAGAGACTGGGCAGATTGGGTTTGTTTTCCTTGGAGCAGAGGAGGCTGAGGGGGGACATGATTGAGGTGTACAAAATTATGAGGGGCATAGATAGGATGGATACTGAGGAGCTTTTTCCCTTAGTAGAAGGGTCAATAACTAGGGGGCATAGATTCAAGGTAAAGGGCGGGAGGTTTAGAGGGGATTTGAGAAAGAACTTTTTCACCCAGAGGGTGGTTGGAGTCTGGAACTCAGTGCCTGAAAGGGTGGTAGAGGCAGGAACCCTCACAACATTTAAGAAGCATTTGGATGAGCACTTGAAATGCCATAGCATACAAGGCTACGGACCAAATGCTGGAATATGGGATTAGATTAGACAGGGCTTGATGGCCGGCGCGGACACGATGGGCCGAAGGGCCTCTATCCGTGCTGTATAACTCTATGACTCTATGACCACCACCTCCAAGTTCCCCTCCAAGTCACACACCATCCTGACTTGGAAATATATCGCCGTTCCTTCATCGTCGCTGGGTCAAAATCCTGGAACTCCCTCCCTAACAGCACTGTGGGAGCACCTTCACCACACGGACTGCAGCGGTTCAAGAAGGCGGCTCACCACCACCTTCTCAAGGGCAATTAGGGATGGGCAATAAATGCTGGCCTTGCCAGCGACGCCCACATCCCGTGAATGAATAAAATAAAGATGCTTTGGCTGCCAGTGGATAGGTAAGAGTGGAATCAATCAAGAGCAGACCCAATGGGAGGAAACCCACTGTCAACCCGCCGCCAATCAATCTTCCCAAGTGTCGGGTCCCCAATTTGCGCATGGACCTGACACTTAGCGGCGGGAAGAGGATTATAGCCACTTAATTGTCTGTTTAAGGTTGTTAGCAGGCAGTTAACAGGCTCGTTTGTAATTTTGACACTTCTACTGTGGGCTTTCTGACGTCCGGATAACACGCCAGGTAATGTGGCGTGCTGTGAGTCTGCTGTAATGTTTCTGCATTGATGACAGCTGCAGAAGTGGTGTGAAGGATCCAATGGTGCTCTGGTGAGTTTCAGAGGTAAGAAAATGTTGGGAAATCCATTTTTAATGCATTTAGACTTTTCTGTAGGTAACAAGTTTTGAATTGTATGTGTAGTACCACCTCATTGGGAGAACCTCTCTCACCAGTGACAGATCGCTTCTGTAACCTCACCTGCAGCTGCCATCTGTTGTAGCCTAAGGAGGGGATCACTGGAGAGCCTGGGTGCAAGAACTCACCTGTGAACAGTGATTGTCAGTGTTGGCATCACCTCAATGCGGTCAAACACTGAGAAATGAGCTGTCAAAGAAAAATTGTGCATGGTTCCTTTAAGAAAACTGGGAGATGACGCTTCATCAAATGACGTCATCTGACTGGCTTCTTCTTAATTGGCGGGCTTAACAAGGCCAATTGATGTAAAATCAGGTCCATGGGCCAGATTCAGTTGGGGGCAGGACTGGAACCCAGAAACCAACTGACCCGCTCCCAACCTGCATCGATTGATAAAATCGCAGCCATAGACATGCACAACGGAGGAGAGGTTTTTCAAGGACGATGGTTTGGTCAACCATGTTGAAAGGCTCAAGAGAGGTCGAGGACGAGAGATGAGCTAATGTACCAGGGTTCCAATCTGAAGAAGGTCACAACCAAGTTAGCAGAGATCAGAACTCCCGTGCAGGGCACGGCCATCTGTTCTGCTAAATTGGTTATTGTTGCTCCTATTTTAGGCCTCGTCCCTCTGCAGGGTGGAGAGGGAATGGAAGGGGAAAAATGTGATTGGTTGTTGGATCATTTTGTAGTTGGTGGAAATGGCAGAAGATGAACTGGAGAACGCGAAGGGTGATGGATGGGAGGCGAGGACAAAGGGTATCTTGTGGTTGTTGTGAGATGCGGGGGTCGATTTTAACTCCTGGTGTGTTTCGGGAGGGTTGGGGGCAGGGAGAGCGCGGAACCTCCTTGCAGGCCCAGAATTCAGGCCTGGGATATTTTCTAACTCCCGGGGGTCTCAGCTGCATGCCACCAATCAGCTGTCCTCCTGAAATGGGCGGCCTGGCCTCACGAAGGAAAGAACATAAGAACATAAGAACATAAGAAATAGGAGCAGGAGTAGGCCAATCGGCCCCTCGAGCCTGCTCCGCCATTCAATAAGATCATGGCTGATCTGATCCTAACCGCCAATCTACTATCACAGAACCATCTCCTGAATCTAACAGAATTAGACACACGAAATAGGAGCAGGATCAGGCTACACGGCCCCTGGGCCCGCTCCGCTACCCACAGGGCCATGACCGATCCGAACCTAGACTCATGTCCAAATTCCTGCCCGCTCCCCGTAACCCTTAATTCCCTTTACTTCTAGGAAACTGTCTATTTCTGTTTTAAATTTATGTAATGATGTAGCTTCTACAGCTTTTTGGGGCAGCATATTCCATGGACCTACCACCCTCTGAGTGAAGTAGTTCCTCCTCATCTCAGTTTTGAAAGAGCAGCCCCTTATTCTAAGACTATGCCCCCTAGTTCTAGTTTCACCCATCATCAGGAACATCTTCCCCGCATCCACCCGATCCAACCCCTTCACAATCTTATATGTTTCAATAAGATCGCCTCTCATTCTTCTGAACTCCAATGAGTAGAGTCCCAATCTACTCAACCTCTCCTCATATGTCCATCCCCTCATCCCCGGGATTAACCGAGTGAACCTTCTTTGTACTGACTCGAGAGCAAGTATGTCCTTTCTTAAGTATGGACACCAAAACTGTACGCAGTATTCCAGGTGCGGTCTCACCAATACCTTGTACAACTGAAGCAATACCTCCCTATTTTTATATTCTATCCCCCTAGCAATGAAAGCCAACATTCCATTGGCCTTCTTAATCATTTGCTGCACCTGCATACTAACCTTTTGAGTTTCGTGCACCAGGACCCCCAGATCCCTTTGTACTTCAGTACTTTCCAGTTTCTTGCCATTAAGATAATAACTTGCTCTACGATTTTTCCTGCCAAAGTGCATAACCTCACACTTTCCAGTATTGTATTCCATCTGCCAAATCTCTGCCCACTTACTTAGCCTGTCGATGTCCCCTTGCAGGTTTTTTATGTCCTCCTCACTCACTACTTTCCCTCCCATCTTAGTATCATCTGCAAACTTTGATATGTTACACTCGGTCCCCTCCTCCAAATCGTTAATATAGATTGTAAAGAGTTGGGGACCCAGCACTGACCCCTGCGGAACACCACTAGTTACTGATTGCCAGTTTGAGAATGAACCATTTACCCCAACTCTCTGCCTTCTGTTAGATAGCCAATCCTCTATCCATGCCAGAATATTACCCCCAATCCTGTGATTTTTTACCTTAACCAATAATCATTTGTTTGGCACCTTGTCAAATGCCTTTTGGAAGTCTAAATACACTACGTCCACTGGCTCCCCTTTATCCACCCTATACGTTACTTCCTCAAAGAACTCCAGCAAATTTGTCAAACATGACTTCCCCTTCATAAAACCATGCTGACTTTGTCCTATTAAATTATGATTATCCAAATGTCCTGTTACTGTCTCCTTAATAATGGACTCCAAAATTTTACCTACCACAGATGTTAGGCTAACCGGTCTATAGTTTCCAGCCTTCTGTCTACTGCCCTTTTTAAATAAGGGTGTTACATTAGCAGTTTTCCAGTCTGCTGGGACCTTTGCCGAGTCCAGGGAGTTTTGGAAAATTATTACCAATGCATCCACAATCCCTACCGCCACTTCCCTCAAGACCCTAGGATGTAAGCCATCAGGTCCAGGTGATTTATCCGCCTTGAGTCCCATTATTTTACCGAGTACCACTTCCTTAGTGATTTTGATCGTGTTTAGCTCCTCCCCCACTTTAGCCCCCTGTTTGTCCAGTGTTGGGATATTCTTAGTGTCTTCTACTGTAAAGACTGATGTAAAATATTCATTCAGTGTTTTTGCCATCTCCATATTTCCCACCATTAATTTCCCGGTCTCACCCTCTAAGGGACCAACATTTACTTTAGCCACCCTTTTTCTTTTTATATAACTATAAAAACTCTTACTATCTGTTTTTATATTTTTTGCTAATTTACTTTCATAATCTATCTTCCCTTTCTTAATCAAAATTTCGACTTATCTTGGAGGCTTCTTCGCCTTCCCGACACGCTGCTGACCTCCCTTCACCTGGCGGGGAAGGCACGGCAGCTTCCTGGTCATAGAAGATAGGAGCAGGAGGCGGCTATTCGGCCCCTCGAGCCTGCTCCACCATTTAATGAGATCATGGCTGATCATCCAAATTCAGTACCTGGTCCCTGCTTTCTCCCCATATCCCTTGATCCCTTTAGCCTTAAGAAATATATCCAACTCTTTCTTGAATATATTTAATGAATTGGCCTCAACTGCCCTGTGTGGTAGAGAATTCTACAGGTTCACCACTCTCTGGCTGAAGAAATTCCTCCTCATCTCAGTCCTAAATGGCTTACCCCTTATCCTTAGACTGTCACACCTGGTTCTGGACTCCCCGCCATCGGGAACCCCCTTCCTGCATCTAGTCTGTCCAGTCCTGTTAGAATTTTATAAGTTTCAATGAGATCCCCTCTCATTCTTCTAAACTCCAGCGAGTATAAGCCGAATCGACCCAATTTCTCCTCATACGTCATTCCTGCCATCCCAGGTATCATCCCAGGTGAATCTTCGTTGCACTCCCTCCATGGCAAGGAGCTGAGGCAAAATCCAATTGACGGAATGGGACCCCTGATGTAAGAAAACTACAAGGCACTTGGTCTAAGCGTTAAACAAAGCTTTAATCAACTGCTTTACAACATGGAGGTCTAGTTGTGTCCTTCACTAGTTCCTGTTAAGAATGTCCTGCGCAAGCTGGGCCCGTGCCCGAGTATTTATACTCTCATTGGACAGCGCCACCCGCAGGCCGCTCAGTATTATTTCAGAAGTCTTTCTTTCATGAATGACCGATTCATGTCAACCCCTATTTTACATAAATTCATGAGGCTCCCGACTGCGTCTGGCTGCCACTGATCTACAGTGAGCAGTTCAATTGGTGGCCAGCGGGAATGAGGCGGTAAGGTAGGTGATGCGCTATCAATTACTCATAAAAGACTGAGAGTTAGAAGAGTAACTAAAGGCTTTTATTAACAACAGAATGGAGGTCTGCCTCGCGTGGTCGACCGGTCCAGGATACAAAGGGCTGGGGAGCAGTCACCTTTATACTAGGACCTGTGGGAGGAGTCAGCCGAGGCATGTCCAGGCATGTACACAGTGGAATGCAAACAGGACAAACAGGAATACAATGGTTTACCACAGTAGGCGCTCCATTTTAATGGCCCTCCGTGTCCCGTTTCCGCGGGACGGTTATGGTTAAAATCACCCGAGGGGAGGGGGGCGGCGTTAAGAGCAGAGGCCCGGGAACTGGGGTGGACATGGTCAAGGGTCCTGGTAACCGCTGCGGAGGGAAGCCTCGGCGGAGGGAGAAGGGAGGAGATTTCAAAAGTTCTGGTGTGGAAAATGGGGTCCTCAGAGCAAATGAGACAGCTAAACCGGGAGGCCTTACAGGAGGCACGGCGAGATAAATCATATCAACATAGTTGTGGGAATCATAGAATCACAGAAATTTACGACACAGAAGGGGGCCATTCAGCCCATCATGTCTGTGCCGGCCGACAAAGATCTCTCCAGCCTAATCCCACTTTCCAGCTCTTGGTCCGTAGCCCTGCAGGTTCCGGCACTTCAAGTGCATATCCAAGTACTTTTTAAATGTGATGAGGGTTTCTGCCTCTCCCACCCTTTCAGGCAGTGAGTTCCAGACCCCCACCACCCTCTGGGTGAAGAAAGTTCTCCTCAACTCCCCTCTAATCCTTCCACCAATTACTTTAAATCTCTGCCCCCTGGTTATTGACCTCTCTGCTAAGGGGAATAGGTCCTTCCTATCCACTCTATCCAGGCCCCTCATAATTTTATACACCTCAATTAAATCTCCCCTCAGCCTCCTCTGTTCCAAAGAAAACAACCCCAGCCGATCCAATCTTTCCTCATCGCTAAAATTCTCCGGTCCTGGCAACATCCTCGTAAATCTCCTCTGTACCCTCTCTAGTGCAATCACATCTCTCCTGGAATCAGTGGGTTTGCAATAGATAGCAGTGAGCAGCCAGAGATGGAGGGAGAGAGAGAGGGAGAGAGAGAGGGCCTCAGCAAGGAAAGGACAGGCCACTTAAAGGTGAGGAATAGTCAGAAATTGGAAGCGCAGTTAACGAAATTCTCCAGATCAGTGCGGGAGTGGGAAGTGGTGCCAACATTGTCATCAATATAATGGAGGAAGGGGGTCGGGGAAGGGTAATAAAATCTACATTTCCTAATGAGGACACAAAGTACATATCAGCAGATGCTGTTTTTAGTGGCAGTGTCTTCAGTTTCCAAATGAAGTATTATAGCAATTAAACATTGGGATAAGTAGCTGAAAAACTGCCAGGGCTGCCATTGGCTGAGAGCTGACTCACACTATGCAAATGAAGCTATCGCTGCCAAACCTAGGAAAGAGAAGACCGAGGTTTGACCTGGCCTTCAAGAGTATCAAAGGGCTTGATGGGGTCGACGTAGAGAAGGTGTTTCCACTTGTGTGCGAGACTAGATCTAAAGGCCATCAATATAAGATAGTCACTAATAAATCCAATGGGGAATTCAGGAGAAACTTCTTCCCCCAGAGAGTGGTGAGAATGTGGAACTCGCTACCACAGGGAGTGGTCGAGGTGAATAGCAGAGATACATTTAAGGGGAAGCTGGATAAACACATGAGGGAGAAGGGAATAGAGGGTTACGCTGATTAGGTGAGATGAAGAGGGGTGGGAGGAGGCTCGTGTGGAACATAAACACCGGCATGGACCAGTTGGGCCGAATGGCCTGTTTCTGTGCTGCTAATACTGTGGAATACTTTGCAAAATCAGGTGTGTTCCACACACTAATGGCTGGATAGGCCATAAGACTGCATCGACTGAACAATGGCTGATTGGAGATTCAATTGGTAAATCTACCCAACATGTACCAAAACACTATGGGCGCTCAACCATCACGACCATTCATGTACTGGTTGAAATGGCATCACTTGGACTCTGTGTAATAGCCCGTAATTCCTCCAATGTGCTGAAGAGGACGATTCTCTCGTTGAAAACTGCTGACAGGCAGTTGTTACGAACAGACAAAAGAACGAACACGTCAATGACTGTAAAGATGTCCAGTAGATTCTTATAGTGCCCAGCCACAGACACCACAGATACCCAGTGCAATGAAACCCTCCCACACACACCTCCGGTGGTTTGTGTTCCAGGGATGGCTGCTGATGGATCCATGCTGTGATGATAGAAATTCCGCTCTACTAGTCACTTCTACCAGTGCAGTGCTGGAACTTTTGACATCTTGCCCATCATTTGAATGACTAACTCATAGGTCATAGCTAAGCTTCTTTTGTTAGAACATAGAACATAGAAAAATAGGAGCAGGAGTAGGCCATTCGGCCCTTCGAGCCTGCTCCACCATTCAATATGACCATGGCTGATCCTCTATCTCAATACCATATTCCGCCTCTCTCCCCATACCCCTTGATGCCTTTTGTGTCTAGAAATCTATCTATCTCCTTCTTAAATACATTCAGTGACTTGGCCTCCACAGCCTTCTGTGGTAGAGAATTCCACAAGTTCACCACCCTCTGAGTGAAGAGATTTCTCCTCATCTCAACCCTAAATGTCCTACCCTGTATCCTGAGACTGTGACCTCTGGTTCTAGACCCCCCAGCCAGGGGAAACATCCTCCCTGCAACCAGTCTGTCTAGCCCTGTCAGAATTTTATACGTTTCAATGATATCCCCCTCATTCTTCTAAACTCTAGTGAATACAGGCCTAGTCGACCCAATCTCTCCTCATACGACAGTCCTGCCGTCCCAGGAATCAGCCTGGTGAACCTTCGCTGCACTCCCTCTATGGCACTGTGCTGAGCAAGGCCTTAACAATCCCGATCTCGCAGACTTGCATCTTTTAAAACACCAATTGAAAGAAAGACTTGCATTTCTCCAACGCCTTCCACAGCCTTAGGAGCCCCAAAACAGACGATCTGGTCATTATCACATTGCTGTTTGTGGGAGCTTGCTGTGCGCAGACTGACTGCCGCGTTTCCCACATTACGACAGTGTAGGCCTCTGTCTAGCCAGCTGGAAATTACAACCCAGAAGCGAACAGGTTTCAAGTCGGCACATTCACGTTACGATGAAGGCCCGGGAGCTAAATTACCCCAGGCCGGTAATCAACCGCGGTGGGTGAGCTTTAGCTTCATCTCACTGCCGACCTAAAGTCCAGAAATGCACGGATTGATGTGGTCGGAGCTTTGAAACGATTTTCTCACCCACAAAACTGGCCGTTCAGCAGCAAGTTCATTGGCCGAGGAGAAAACCCGTCAGTGTTGTAGCAAAGGATAAAATTGAAAATTTACATCTGGCTTATGATGTTTTCAGTTTATTTAGCCTAGTGTCTGGTTGCAGGCTGAAGAGGTGTTGGGAAATCATCGATATTCCACTGGTGGCACCAGCCATAACTCACTCATGTGGCATCATCTTCTCAGATCAGCTCGCTCCTGTCGAGTCATTTCCCACGGCTCACGTTGTGGGCGAGATTTCATTCACGATCACACCCAAAATTCCACATGTGGGGGTGTCCAAAGCTAGGGGCCATAAATATAGGACAGACACCAATAAATCAACTAGAGCATTCAGGAGAAACCTCTTTCCCCAGAGAGTGGTGAGAATGTGGAACTCGCTACCACAGGGAGTGGCGGAGGCGAATAACGTCGATGCTTTTAAGGAGAAGCTGGATAAACACATGAGGGAGAAAGGAATAGAAGGGTATGTCGATAGGGTGGGAGGGGGCTCGAGTGGAGCACAAACACCGGCACGGACCAGTTGGGCTGAATGGTCGGTTTCTGAGCTGTAAAATTCTATTCGATGCAATCGGACAGGATTGTGGTGGAAACGTGAGGACAAATCGGACAGTAATGCCGACCGCTGACTCACCACCCTGAACGTGATTTCCCTCTCCCACCCCCTCGCCGGGACCACCTCTGCCTGCTCCTTCCACGTGGAAATGATGGCAGGCGGGGCTGTGGCAGAATTTCCTCCTTTCCGCTCGTGTTACCATGGGAAGTGAGAGCATTGACCCAGAGGAGCCCCAGAGAAGGAGCGGGTCTATAAGGAGCCTTCTCGCCATCCATTTTGTCTCCAGTGTTGAGGGCCCTGTCTCCACCAAGGCCTTGGGTACGTCTTGGTTTCTGATCTTCAGGGCACTTTGCTCCCTTAAGGTCCTCAATGGATCTTCTGGTGCTAAGCACATAAGAATATAAGAATTAGGAGCAGGAGTCGGCCATTCGGCCCCTCGAGCCTGCTCCGCCATTCAATAAGATCATGGCTGATCTTCGACCTCAAACTCCACTTTCCCGCCCAATCCCCATATCCCTCAATGCCCCGGAGTCCAAAAATCCATCTAGCTGGAGCACTGTCTCTGCTGCAGAATTGCCAGCGTTTCCTCCGTTGCACTGGCTGGAATCCTGCTGTGCATAATTACTGAGGTCTGACCCGGGAAAATTGATACAGGCGGTTACAGGGAGCAGGCAGAATTCCCGCTGCTCGGGAACATTCCCCCAAAGAGGATCATTGCCAACCCCTCATGTGTCCTCTGCATATCTCTTCCCTTTCAAATGTTTTTAATCCATTTTCTGTTGCGATTTGTTTTAATGACAAATGAAAAGTAATTTGGTGTGAAGCTAAAAATGATGTTTAATACATTTCCCCCCTGCAGATCACAGGTGTTACTGTTGTAACTCATTTCCTTTTATTCAGTGTTAAGATTCTAATGGTGGCATAACACATGTGCGCCAGGCTCATTATATTATAGGTTCTATTAATTATATATTAGCTTTGAAAGCTAAAAAAACCCCAGTTAATCGTCCAGATTTACTGCCATAGAGGCGGTGCTTTGTGAAGAATATTAGCAACAGTTGGAAGGTGTGTGGTGAAAGATCATTTTCACAGAAAGGCACAATGGTCACACAAAACCTGATTGCTGAGTAAATCACACAGATCATGGCCTTTTTTCTTTACAGTTGTATTCTGAGTTATGATGCAGTTGGTATAATTAAATGTTGCCGGGGTCCATCAAACTGGCAGAAATTCTGTGAGAGACTGTTTGAGGTCCACAGTCACTCCATATCACAACAGCACCATCACAGATTACTTGCAATACAATCTTCATCTAGTTATAGAAATTTTCAGATGAGAGGTTAAACCGAGGCCCCGTCTGCTCTCTCAGGTGGACGTAAAAGATCCCATGGCACTATTTCGAAGAAGAGCAGGGGAGTTCTCCCCGGTGTCCTGGGGCCAATATTTATCCCTCAATCAACATCACTAAAAACAGATTATCTGGTCATTATCACGTTGCTGTTTGTGGGAGCTTGCTGTGCGCAAATTGGCTGCCGCATTTCCTGCATTTACAACAGTGACCACACTCCAAAAAATTACTTCATTGGCTGTAAAGCGCTTTGGGGCGTCCGGTGGTCGTGAAAGGCGCTATAGAAATGTAATTTATCGTTTTTTTAATAGGATGCATTTGTGACCTATCTGAATGCATAGGGCTATAGAATGACAGAACTATAGAAGTTTACTGCAGAGAAGGAGGCCCTTCGGACCATTGTGTCTGTGCTGGCTCTTTGCTAGAGAAGTCTGAAATTAATCTCACAACCCTGCCCTCTCCTTTCATAGTCTTCTTGTACTTCTTGCAATTTAATATACTGTATTCGCTGCTCACGATGCGGTCTCCTCTACATTGGGGAGACCAAACGCAGATTGGGTGACCGCTTTGCGGAACACCTCCGTTTAGTCCGTAAGGGTGACCCTGAGCTTCCGGTCGCCTGTCACTTTAATTCTCCACTTCACTCCCACTCTGATCTCTCTGTCCTCGGCCTATTGCATTGTTCCAGTGTAGCTCAACGTAAGCTCGAGGAATAGCACCTCATCTTTCAATTAGGCACTATTCCAGGATCATTCTGGAATGCAAAGATAACTCCCGGCTTCTTTTCTCTGGAGCAAACCGTCTTCTTAAACCCCTCTCCCCTGTCTCCTCCACCTTCACCTCCAACAACAAGTGCGAGGAGCTCATGGACTGTGCCTTTAACGTAGTAAACCGTCCCAAGGCACTTCACAGGAACGATTATCAAACAGAGTTTGACACCGAGCCACATAAGGAGATATTAGGGCAGGTGACCAAAAGCTTGGTCAAAGAGGTTGGTTTTAAGGAGCGTCTTAAAGGAGGAGAGAGAGGCGGAGAGGTTTAAGGAGGGAATTCCAGAGCTTAGGGCCCAGGCAGCTGAAAGCACGGCCGCCAATGGTGGAGCGATTAAAATCAGGGATGCTCAAGGGGCAGAATTAGAGGAGCGCAGATATCTCGGAGGGTTGTGGGGCTGGAGGAGGTTACAGAGATAGGGAAGGGCGAGGCCATGGAGGGATTTGGAAACAAGGATGAGAATTTTAAAATTGAGGCGTTGCTTAACTGGGAGCCAATGTAGGTCAGTGATGGGCGAATGGGACTCGGTGTGAGTTAGGACAGGGGCAGCCGAGCTTTGGGTGAACTCAGGTTACCATGAAGCTATCGGATTGCCGTAAAAACCCATCTGGTTCACTAATGTCCTTTAGGTAAGGAAATCTGCCGCCCTTACCTGGTCTGGCCTATATGTGACTCCAGACCCACAGCAATGTGGTTGACTCTTAACTGCCCCCTGCTGTTGTATTAAACCACTAAAAAAATTACAATCTCCACACGGACTGCAGCGGTTCAAGAAGACAGCTCACCACCACCTTCTCGAGGGAAACTAGGGATGGGCAATAAATGCCGGCCTTGCAGCAACGCTCACATCCCAGGAATGAATAAAAAAACATACACAAAAGAAAATTTCTCGCTTTTGGAACCAAGGTCCGAACCGCTCCCATTTTAGCTCTGGGTCGGTTTTCCGCAGGTGAGTTTTGGTCTCAGTTTAAAACTCACCCGCTGCCACCTAGAACAGAGCCAGGCCCCACTATCTCACCGGCTGTGAAAGTAAGTGAGATTCACATGTTTAAGGAAGTGTGAATGATTATTTGTATCAGAATCTATTGACATCTTTGCTAGCCTGAAAAAGAAAGATGATCTAAGTTCAGAGTTATAGAGGTTCTCAGCTCTGGAGACGTGGGCTGTAATTCCTTGTTACTATCTGTCAGGTCCAACAATTGATACTGAAATATACATTTGCGATACAGTACCAGATATATGAGGGGTGGGAGGAGGCTCGTGTGGCGCATAAACACCGGCACGGACCTGTTGGGCAGAATGGCCTGTTTCTGTGCTGTAAATAATGTGTAATCAACGTCACAAAAAAACAGATGATCTGGTCATTATCACATTGCTGTTTGTGGGAGCTTGCTGTGCGCAAATTGGCTGCCGCGTTTCCCACATTACAACAGTGACTACACTTCAACAAGTACTTCATTGGCTGTAAAGCGCTTTGAGACGTCCGGTGGTCGTGAAAGGCGCTATAGAAATGCAAGTCTTTCTCTCTTTCATTCTTTCTCTATTTTCTTTCTTTTCTTTCTTTCGTTGTCCCTTTTTCTCGGCCTTTAATTAATGCAGGGAAAGTAGAATATAAAGCTTTTTGATTAACTTTCCTTTATAAAGAGTTAAAAGATTTGTTGCTGTTAGTCTGATTGTGAAAGGTTGTCCACGAGATTTCCCTGAACACTTGGATTGGCTCTGGGCAGTGGACAGACAGTGGACAGACAGTGGACAGACAGTAGACAGACAGTGGACAGACAGTGGACAGACAGTGGACAGACAGTAGACAGACAGTGGACAGACAGTGGACAGACAGTGGACAGACAGTGGACAGACAGTAGACAGACAGTGGACAGACAGTGGACAGACAGTAGACAGACAGTAGACAGACAGTGGACAGACAGTAGACAGACAGTAGACAGACAGTGGACAGACAGTAGACAGACAGTGGACAGACAGTAGACAGACAGTAGACAGACAGTGGACAGACAGTAGACAGACAGTAGACAGACAGTGGACAGACAGTGGACAGACAGTTGACAGACAGTAGACAGACAGTAGCCAGACAGTGGACAGACAGTGGACAGACAGTGGACAGACAGTGGACAGACAGTGGACAGACAGTGGACAGACAGTGGACATGGTGCAACACCCTTGGGGTGCCCCAAACCGGAAATTCAGTGGCGCCCCCCCTCCTTTCCGCCTGGCGCTCCCAGCGACTGGTTGACTGGAACGGTTCCCAGTCGCTGTGGGGCTGGGGGGCGCTATTTAAAGGGGGCTCTTCCTGGCTTCTTTGTGGTAGCCATTTTTGGACCACTCCTTCTGTGAGAGAGAGAGAGATTTGCAGAGAGACAAAGGGAGAGAGCTTTCTGCATTGAGTCAGCGCTCGCACAGGTACTTCTGGCTTCGGCCCAGAACTTTGTAGTTGGTTTGCTTTTTGACTGGCATAACCTTGAGTGGCCACATACTATGGGGGCTGCAATGGGTGGGAACATTGGGTTTCTCCATTACATTGAGAGGGCTCAGAGACGCTGAGAGAGAGTGCCAATCATGGCCAGACGGAGGAGGCCCAACAGGCGTCGGCACACGAGACCTTACCATCCCAGGGTTTTCCGCCAACAGTTCTCATACCTCAACATGTCTGAGGAGCAGTGTTTTCGGAGGCTGCGATTCAGCAGGGAGGTGGTCACTGAGCTCTGCCACCTGCTTCAGCCAGACCTGCAGCCTCAACTGAGGAGCAGGACGTCTGTCGGTGGCAGTGAAGGTCACAGTGGCTCTCAACTTCTATGCCACTGGCTCCTTCCAATCCGCTACTGGGGACATTGCCAATATCTCCCAGTTCGCGGTGCATTGCTGCATCCGTCAAGTCACGAATGCCCTCTTTAAAAGGAGACGTCAGTACATTTCCTTCCCCATGACCCTGGACAAGCAGCAAGAGCGCGCAATGGGATTTGCAAGAATAGCGGGCTTCCCCATGGTCCAGGGCGCCATTGACTGCACGCATGTGGCTTTGCAGGCGCAGCAAGAGAATGCAGAGGATTACCGCAACTGGAAGGGGTTCCATTCGTTGAACGTCCAGTTGGTCTGTGACCACAGACAGCTGATAGTCGCTGTCAATGCCCGCTTTCCAGGCAGCAGCCACGACACCTTCATCCTGCGCCAGACTTCTGTGGCAGACCTTTTCGAAGCCCCGGCTCACCCAGGAGGCTGGCTTCTCGGGGACAAGGGCTATCCTCTGTGCACCTGGCTGATGACTCCGCTCAGTGTGCCCAGCACCCCTGCTGAAGAACGATACAATGAGAGCCATCAAGCGACCAGGAACATCATTGAGCACACAATCGGCGTGCTCAAGCAACAGTTCCGCTGTCTGGACCATTCCGGGGGAGCCCTTCAGTACTCACCTGAGCGAGTCTCCCATTTCATTGTAGTGTGCTGCATGCTGCATAACCTGGCAATCCTCAGGACTCAGCCACTGCCACCAGACATTGGAGCACCAGCAGAGGAGGAGGAGGAGGAGGAGGAGCACCAAGACGGGAGGGAGGCACAAAGTGCAAGAGCCGTCCGTCAGCGGCTTATTGCAAGTCAGTTCTCGGCCCCCTCTGAGGGGATGGCTTGTGCCATTGAAAGAACATGAATGGAACCGTTCCGCATCCCCTAAGCCGGTCAAGGCAACAAATAGTTCAAAGGGCAAACATGCACATTCTGAATAAAGACACTTCTTTATTTAACAAACTGTGTGCCCTTCCCACATGGCAAAGTAATCGAGAGAAACCCCCAAAAAAGCAGTCAGTCACATGACTGGCTCTCACAGCCCGGAGACAATGAACAAAAGAGTAATCAAAAAATGACCACGATCTTCGGCCTTCAATAAAAAAATTAACAGCATTTTGCCACACCTCCTACTTTTTGCCCTTCGAGGGTGATCTGCTTCGCTTGCGAGATTGGCCCCTTCCCACCCTGCAGCTCCTCCGCAATGGGACCCCAGTGGCTGCAGCAAGGCTGGGGGAAGGCTGCTGAGTGTCAGAAACTGAGTCGGCAGATGCCCTTGGGGGACGGCCTGGACCAGCTCTGGGCCTGGAGGGCCCGGCTGCTGACTGCTCCAACTCTGCATGGGCGGCAGCAGTCTGTCCTACAGGTGGTGGCAGCTGCATTGGAGAAGTGACAATGTTGGCAGCAGGAATGCTGCCATCCTGACAGAGGACAGCCACTCCCTGGTCGGACGACACACTGGCACTCCCACGGGGCAACACTGCAGCATGCGGAGCAATCTGCTGAAGCACAGACTGCTGGCCTGCTGCGGCGCGGCGAGGGCCCCGGCAATTCGTGCCCGATCCAGCGAGGGTGGCAGCAGTCAGTGCTCGTGTGGCCTCAATCTGCGTCTGCATCAGACCAGCCACTGACTGCATTGCACAACTAAGCACTTGTGTGGAAGCCGCCTGTGCTGCCTGTGCTGTGCCGAAGTCCTGCAGACTCCTTGCCTGTGCTGCGCCGAAGTCCTGCAGACTCCTTGCCTGTGCTGCGCCGAAGTCCTGCAGACTCCTTGCCAGTGCTGCGCAGGAGTCCTGGACACTCCTTGCCTGTGCTGCCCCGAATTCCTGTACACTCCTTGCCAGTGACTCAATGGATTCGGGCATCCTTGCCACTGCAGCCATGAGCTCAGTGTGCCTGTGCTCCGCCTGGGCGCTCATTTCAGCGAGGAGCCGCACCTCTTCTGCGCTCACTGTAGGCCCATAGGTGTTGGATGAGGGCTGGGCATTGGGGCTTTCAGGACCCTTTGGCCATAAAGTGAGGTGGACATGCAGGGATGAAGAGGATACTGGAAAGGGTACTCACCCTGACGACCCGAGTGAGGTCGTTGAACTTCTTCCTGCATTGCACAGGGGTCCTAGGCACCATGCTGCTGGAGGTCACTCTGTGAGCCACCTCCCTCCAAGCTCTGCAATAGTCGTTGGGCAGCGGCCTCCTGCCACTGTCTGGAAACAGGATAGATCGCCTGCGCTCCACCGCGCCAACCAGAACCTGCAGCGCCCCCTCACTGAACCGCTGCGCTCGCTCCCTGGCCCTCTCCATGGTCCTAGGCGTTACAATGTCGCAGCAGGTCTGGCCAGGCCGAGAATCAGGGCTCCAATGCGCAGGGTGTGGCTGCAATCCAAGACCGAACCTCACCTTTAAGAGCTGACCGGCGCCAGCGTGTCTGCGTGCAATCGCTAACTGCCGCACCTGCGCTGCGCCCGCCCACGGTGGTAGCGCCCTGCTTCTCCGGCTTAGCGCCTTAAGACAGTCATGCAGCGCCTGTTTTAGTGCTCCAAGCCCCTCCTGGGGTGAAGCAGATCAATTTAGCAGTAGATGGCAATAATTTGCGCCGGGCGCTAAATTTCGCGCCCGCTCGAGTATTACGCCCCAAACGTGGCGATACTGAATTTCTCCCCCTATGACTCTATGATATGTTGCCATCTTCAACAGCACCTCCCAAACCCGCGACCTCTACCACCTAGAAGGACAAGGGCAGCAGGCGCTTGGGAACACCACCACCTCCAAGTTCCCCTCCAAGTCACACACCATCCTGACTTGGAAATATATCAGCCGGTCCATCATCGTTGCTGGGTCAAAATCGTGGAACTCCCTCCCTAACAGCACTGTGGGAGCACCTTCACCACACGGACTGCAGCGGTTCAAGAAGGCGGCTCACCACCACCTTCTCGAGGTCGACTAGGGATGGGCAATAAATGCTGGCCTTGCCAGCGACGCCCACGTCCCAGGAACGAAAACAAAAATACGCAATCGAAAAATGTTTTAACCCGAAACAGTTTGTGACTCGTTGGGCCAGCTATCATTGTTTTAACTACATTTGGTGAATCGTTTGCAGTTTATGAAGGTTAGCAGAGCCAGTGATGGAGAATGGAACACTTTTCACTTCTGTCACCCAGTGTCAGCATCAAGCACTCCGAGCTCGCGTGCAGCAGTGCCGGGTTTTGATTTTCCTGGAAATAGCAATTAGAGAAAAATCTTCCTGCCGTGTTTATGATGCTGCTACCACATCACAACCAGGGGAAAACTTCCCTACAGGGGTCAGCACTGGCTCAGTGGGCAGCACCCTCTGCCTCTGAACCAGTAGGTTGTGGGTTCAAGACTTGCTCTAGGGACTTGAGCTTAAAAATCTAGGCTGACACTTCAGGTCAGTACTGAGGGAGCGCCGCACTGTCGGAGGGGCAGTACTGAGGGAGCGCCGCACTGTCGGAGGGGCAGTACTGAGGGAGCGCCGCACTGTCGGAGGGGCAGTACTGAGGGAGCGCCGCACTGTCGGAGGGGCAGTACTGAGGGAGCGCCGCACTGTCGGAGGGGTAGTACTGAGGGAGCGCCGCACTGTCGGAGGGGCAGTACTGAGGGAGCGCCGCACTGTCGGAGGGGCAGTCTGAGGGAGCGCCGCACTGTCGGAGGGGCAGTACTGAGGGAGCGCCGCACTGTCGGAGGGGCAGTACTGAGGGAGTGCCGCACTGTCGGAGGGGCAGTATTGAGGGAGCGCCGCACTGTCGGAGGGTCAGTACTGAGGGAGTGCTGCAATGTCGGAGGGGCAGTACTGAGGGAGCGCTGCACTGTCGGAGGGGCAGTACTGAGGGAGTGCCGCACTGTCGGAGGGTCAGTACTGAGGGAGTGCCGCACTGTCGGAGGGCAGTACTGAGGGAGCGCCGCACTGTCGGCGGGGCAGTACTGAGGGAGCGCTGCACTGTCAGAGGGGCAGTACTGAGGGAACGCCGCACTGTCGGAGGGGCAGTACTGTGGGAGCGCCGCACTGTCGGAGGGGCAGTACTGAGGGAATGCTGCACTGTCGGAGGGGCAGTACTGAGGGAGCGCTGCACTGTCGGAGGGGCAGTACTGAGGGAGCGCCGCACTGTCGGCAGGGCAGTACTGAAGGAGCGCCGCACTGTCGCAGGGGCAGTACTGTGGGAGCGCCGCACTGTCGGAGGGGCAGTACTGTGGGAGCGCCGCACTGTCGGAGGGGCAGTACTGTGGGAGCGCCGCACTGTTGGAGGGGCAGTACTGAGGTAGTGCCGCACTGTTGGAGGGGCAGTACTGAGGGAGCGCCGCACTGTCGGAGGGGCGGTACTGAGGGAGCGCCGCACTGTCGGATGGGCGGTACTGAGGGAGCGCCGCACTGTCGCAGGGGCAGTACTGTGGGAGCGCCGCACTGTCGGAGGGGCAGTACTGTGGGAGCGCCGCACTGTCGGAGGGGCAGTACTGTGGGAGCGCCGCACTGTTGGAGGGGCAGTACTGAGGTAGTGCCGCACTGTCGGAGGGGCAGTACTGAGGGAGTGTCGGAGGGGCAGTACTGAGGGAGTGCCGCACTGTTGGAGGTGCTGTCTTTTGGATGAGATGCCATAGCTGCCAATGATGTATTATCTGCCATAAGTTATCCAGAGCATTTTTTTTTGAACCACGTTTGCTTCTATTTTTACAATCTATAATCTTGAGCGCAAAGGGCGACTCATTGGAAAATCGCAGCTGCGCTGGCCTTGATTTTCGAATAAGCCACCAGTGGCCTGAGCCTTTGCATCGATCCAGCAACCATTTTGTCTGACTAACTGTGAGTGAGGCTGTCGGAGATTGACCAGTGTATTTTGAAATGCTAACACAATTGCTCCGTGTGGCGACTGGATTCATTTCCCTGTAACATGGATTGCCCTTGAGGTCATCATGGCCTTGTTTTGGGCTGCTCATGAATACAGTTTATGGATTACTGTGGGGAACTCTACGTGTACAATCAGGGCACTGATTACTGTGAAAAGAAAGACAGACTTGCATTTCTATAGCGCCTTTCACAACTGCCAATTCGGGGCAGGACTATCAGATTATCTTCGAGACAAATTCGTTTGCGGTCTCTTAAGTGAAGGAACACAAAAAAGGCTGCTTTCTGAAAAAGATTTAACATTGGACAAAGCTTTCAGTATGGCTGTATCATACGAAGCAGCAGCAAGAGGAGCTGCAGGGATACAACAAAAGACACAGGACTTCGGCACCCATGAAATGACACAGGGTTTCGAAAGATGTTATTGCTGCGGCAGATCCACCCATAACCAGAGGGACTGCTGGTTCAAGGACAAAGCATGCAGGCAATGCGGAAAGATTGGACACATTGCACGGGTATGCCGATCTGGACAAAATAAACCCACAGACAGAAGAAAAAAAAATCAATAAAGAAAAGTACAGGAAGGTACAAATGATGACGGACAGTAGCTCCGAAGACCAGAAGAACGATAGCGACTCCGAAAATAAGAGACTAAGCTGTCTCAAGTTACATAATGTACTTGCCAAAGATGATTACCAAACCATTTGGGTTACCCTCACGATAGCAGGGTCCCCAGTTAAAATGGAGCTAGATACAGGATCAGCTCTGACCGTCATAAGTCAACGGGATTACGAGCGGCTATTTCCGCATATACCTTTGAAAGACACATCCATTATTTTAAAAACATATACGGGGCAGAAAGTATACCCCAAAGGGAAAATAAGGGTGCCTGTTGTATACAACGGCAAGGAAATACAAAAGTTGTATTTATACGTTCTGCAAGATGGTGGTCCACCGCTGTTGGGACGTGAATGGATCAGGAAGATATGTTTAGACTGGTACTCCATTCAGGCACTGACGGTGACCAGTAAGAAAAAAAACAATGATGACATCATACCTGAACGATTAAAAGACATCTTGGCCAACGCCAAAGAAGTGTTTCAAGAGAAACTAGGAACCTTGAAAGGCATCACCGCCTCAATAAAAGTGGAAAATGCAGCAATTCCCAAATTTTTTAAGGCAAGACCGGTGCCATACGCAATTCGTCCAGCAGTCAAGGCAGAGCTGGAGAATTTGGAAAAAGCAGGCGTATTATCCAAAATAGATTGGAGCGAGTGGGCAACACCCATCGTTCCAGTCATGAAAAAAGCATTGAATAATGATAAATCTGAAGAACAGAGAAAAATTCGCATCTGTGGAGACTTCAAGGTGACTGTAAACCCGGTCCTTCACACAGTACAGTATCCTCTTCCGAGGATAGAAGATATTTTCGCCTCACTATCCGGAGGGAAACGTTTCACCAAAATTGACTTGGCACAGGCATATCTACAGATGGAGGTTGAGGAGGCCTCTAAAAAGTATCTGACGATAAACACACACAAAGACCTGTACCAGTACAATCGACTGGTTTTTGGAGTAGCATCAGCTCCAGCTATCTGGCAAAGAGCTATGGAGCAAGTCCTGCAAGGGATTCCGGGGACTCAATGCTACCTAGACGACATCCTTGTAACAGGAGAAAACGACAACGAGCACCTTGTCAATTTGGAGCAGGTGCTCACTAGGCTGAAGGAACGGGGCCTACGAGCAAATCACCCCAAGTGCGAATTTTTCCAAAATCAGATATCATATTGTGGCCACATAATTAATAATGAAGGGTTGCATAAGTCACTTGAAAAAATTGAAGCGGTCATAAAAGCCCCAGCACCTGAAAATGTTTCACAATTAAGGTCGTTCCTGGGATTAATAAATTACTATCATAAATTTTTACCGAACTTATCAACTCTTCTACATCCTCTTAATGAACTTCTACAAACAGGAGTGATTTGGGAATGGAACGAAGACTGTAAACGTGCCTTCCATAAATGCAAAGACTTAACCACATCCGAAGAAGTTTTGGCTCATTACAACCCATCACTGCCAATCAGACTGGCGTGCGATGCATCCCCTTACGGCATAGGTGCAGTATTATCCCATAAATTCCCTGATGGCTCAGAATGGCCGATAGCTTTTGCGTCACGCTCATTAAACTCAGCTGAGCGTAACTATGCCCAAATCGACAGGGAAGCACTCAGCCTGGTATGGGGAGTGAAGAAATTCAACCATTACCTACACGGACAAAAATTTACCTTGTTGACTGACCATCAACCCCTCATCTCCATATTCAACCCTAAAAAGGGTGTCCCCATTATGACAGCGCAAAGGCTACAGAGGTGGTCCCTTTTTCTAGGCATGGTGTGGAGATGCTGGAGTTGGACTGGGGTGGACAAATGTAAGAAGTCACACAACACCAGGTTATAGTCCAACAGCTTTATTTGAAATCACAAGCTTTCGGAGCGCTGCTCCTTCTTCAGGTGAAGTGGAGAAATGCATAAAGACACAGCTTATATAGTCAGAGAATCATGTCAGATGTTTACAGGTAACCGTTCCAACTGCCATTTATCACACCTCGGCAGAGAGATAATCACAGCAGTCAAAGGTGTGAATGGTGTCCAAACAGGTCAGTCAGGGAAACATTACATCAAAGAACAATGAGGTGAGGTCACAAGGGGTCAAATATTGCAGATGCTGGGGTCTGTATGAAAAACAAAAAAACAGACAAAAAACATTTTTTTTGGCTGGAAATCACAGCAGGTCCGGCCGCATCTGTGTAGAGAGAACAAGCCAATGTCGACTCGAGTCTGGATGACCCTGCATCAGGTGGGGTTACATGTAGCGTGACATGAACCCAAGATCTCGGTTGAGGCCGTCCTCATGGGTGCGGAACTTGGCTATCAGTTTCTGCTCGACGATTTTGCGTTGTCGTGTATCTCGAAGGCCACCTTGGAGAATGCTTACCCGAAGATCGGAGGCTGAATGTCCTTGACTGCTGAAGTGTTCCCCGACTGGGAGGGAACACTCCTGCCTGGTGATTGTTGCGCGGTGTCCGTTCATCCGTTGTCGCAGTGTCTGCATGGTCTCGCCGATGTACCATGCCCCGGGGCATCCTTTCCTGCAACGTATGAGGTAGACAACGTTGGCCGAGTCACATGAGTATGTACCATGTACCTGGTGGGTGGTGTCCTCACGTGTGATGATGGTATCTGTGTTGATGATCTGGCATGCCTTGCAGAGGTTGCTGTGGCAGGGTTGTGTGGTGTCGTGGTCGCTGTTCTCCTGAAAGCTGGGTAATTTGCTGCGAACGATGGTCTGTTTGAGGTTAGGCGGCTGTTTGAAAGCGAGTAGTGGAGGCGTGGGGATGGCCTTAGCGAGGTGTTCATCGTCATCGATGACATGTTGAAGGCTGCGAAGAACATGGCGTAGTTTCTCCGCTCCGGGGAAGTACTGGACGACGAAGGGTACTCTGTTGGTTGTGTCCCGTGTTTGTCTTCTGAGGAGGTCTATGCGATTTTTCGCTGTGGCCCGTTGGAACTGTCGATCGACGAGTCGAGCGTCATATCCCATTCTTACAAGGGCGTCTTTCAGTGTCTGTAGGTGTCCATCGCGTTCCTCCTCGTCTGAGCAGATCCTGTGTATTCGCAGGGCTTGTCCATAGGGGATGGCTTCTTTAACGTGGTTAGGGTGGAAGCTGGAGAAGTGAAGCATCGTGAGGTTGTCCGTGGGCTTGCGGTAGAGTGAAGTGCTGAGGTGTCCGTCTTTGATGGAGATTCGTGTGTCCAGGAATGAGACTGATTCTGAGGAGTAGCTTGAGGAAGCTTGAGAAACTTGGCATCACCAGCAGCAGTAACCAAGCCTCCCCCGGTACCACGGTTGAAACCACAGGGAAATCCATCGTCAACCTGTCCGATCACACCCTTCAACCAGACGAAATTGAAGTTCTCAGCCGAGGGCTCAATTTCTGCCCCACCACCAAAATGGACCCCATTGGTCTCGCAGCAGACACAGAGGAATTCATCAGGAGAATGAGGCTCCGGGAATTCTTCCACAAATCCCAAGATGTCAGCAGCGAACCCAATGAGACAATCAATGATCCGGAACAGCAGACAGAGGGATTCGCAGTGCAGCGACCGAAGAAGAAAGAGTCAAATTGGACCCCTCCGGAGGGTCGCTGCCCTAAGCTTGACATGTATGCTCAAGCTGTCAGGAGATGCATCAACGCCAGATTCATCAGCCGCACTCACAAGACAGTCCAGAATGTCACCCGAGCACAACGCAACGCCAGCCACGCTCTCAAGACCAACCGCAACATCGTCATCAAACCAGCAGACAAAGGGGGTGCCATCGTCATACAGAACAGAACGGACTATTGCAAAGAAGTATACCGACAACTGGACAACCAGGAACACTACAGACAGTTACCCGCAGATCCGACCAAAGAACACACACGCCAACTCAACAGGCTGATCAAAACCTTCGATCCAGACCTTCAAAGCATCCTACATGCTCTCATCCCACGTACTCCCCGCGTGGGAGACTTCTACTGCCTCCCAAAGATACACAAAGCCAACACACCTGGACGTCCTATCGCATCAGGCAACGGAACCCTGTGTGAGAACCTCTCTGGATATGTCGAGGGCATCCTGAAACCCATCGTACAGGGAACCCCCAGCTTCTGTCGCGACACTACAGACTTCTTACAGAAGCTCAGCACCCACGGACCAGTTGAACCAGGAACACTCCTCGCCACGATGGACGTCTCGGCACTCTACACCAGTATCCCCCACGATGACGGCATCGCTGCGACAGCCTCAGTACTCAACACCAACAACAGCCAATCTCCAGACGCCATTCTACAACTCATCCGCTTCATCCTTGACCACAATGTCTTCACCTTCGACAACCAGTTCTTTACCCAAACACACGGAACAGCCATGGGGACCAAATTCGCACCCCAATACGCAAACATCTTCATGCACAAGTTCGAGCAAGACTTCTTCGCTGCACAGGATCTCCAACCAACGCTATACACCAGATACATCGACGACATTTTCTTCCTATGGACCCACGGCGAAGAATCACTGAAAAGACTACACGATAACATCAACAAGTTCCATCCCACCATCAAACTCACCATGGACTACTCCTCAGAATCAGTCTCATTCCTGGACACACGAATCTCCATCAAAGACGGACACCTCAGCACTTCACTCTACCGCAAGCCCACGGACAACCTCACGATGCTTCACTTCTCCAGCTTCCGCCCTAACCACGTTAAAGAAGCCATCCCCTATGGACAAGCCCTGCGAATACACAGGATCTGCTCAGACGAGGAGGAACGCGATGGACACCTACAGGCACTGAAAGACGCCCTTGTAAGAACGGGATATGACGCTCGACTCGTCGATCGACAGTTCTGACGGGCCACAGCGAAAAATCACATAGATCTCCTCAGAAGACAAACACGGGACACAACCAACAGAGTACCCTTCGTCGTCCAGTACTTCCCCGGAGCGGAGAAACTACGCCATGTTCTTCGCAGCCTTCAACATGTCATCGATGACGACGAACACCTCACTAAGGCGATCCCCACGCCTCCACTACTCGCTTTCAAACAGCCGCCTAACCTCAAACAGACCATCGTTCGCAGCAAATTACCCAGCTTTCAGGAGAACAGCGACCACGACACCACACAACCCTGCCACAGCAACCTCTGCAAGACATGCCAGATCATCAACACAGATACCATCATCACACGTGAGGACACCACCCACCAGGTACATGGTACATACTCATGTGACTCGGCCAACGTTGTCTACCTCATACGTTGCAGGAAAGGATGCCCCGGAGCATGGTACATCGGCGAGACCATGCAGACACTGCGACAACGGATGAACGGACACCGCACAACAATCACCAGGCAGGAGTGTTCCCTCCCAGTCGGGGAACACTTCAGCAGTCAAGGACATTCAGCCTCCGATCTTCGGGTAAGCATTCTCCAAGGTGGCCTTCGAGACACACGACAACGCAAAATCGTCGAGCAGAAACTGATAGCCAAGTTCCGCACCCATGAGGACGGCCTCAACCGAGATCTTGGGTTCATGTCACGCTACATGTAACCCCACCTGATGCAGGGTCATCCAGACTCGAGTCGACATTGGCTTGTTCTCTCTACACAGATGCGGCCGGACCTGCTGTGATTTCCAGCCAAAAAAAATGTTTTTTGTCTGTTTTTTTGTTTTTCATACAGACCCCAGCATCTGCAATATTTGACCCCTTGTGACCTCACCTCATTGTTCTTTGATGTAATGTTTCCCTGACTGACCTGTTTGGACACCATTCACACCTTTGACTGCTGTGATTATCTCTCTGCCGAGGTGTGATAAATGGCAGTTGGAACGGTTACCTGTAAACATCTGACATGATTCTCTGACTATATAAGCTGTGTCTTTATGCATTTCTCCACTTCGCCTGAAGAAGGAGCAGCGCTCTGAAAGCTTGTGATTTCAAATAAAGCTGTTGGACTATAACCTGGTGTTGTGTGACTTCTTACATTTTCCTAGGGGCACACCAATACAACATAGAATACAAAGGATCCAAACAGCATGGGAATGCTGACGGTTTATCGCGCCTACCGTTGCCAACGGTAGAAGAGGCACCTACAGTGGACCCAGTAGAGATGTTCCACTCTACCATAGTGGAATGTCTACCAGTAACAAATTCTGCCATTGAAAAGGAAACGAGAAATGACCCGACTCTCTCACGAGTCTACGATTTAACAGTGAAGGGATGGCCAGCACATGGCGAACCACTGTTGCCAGCATTCTCGCAAAGAAGAGAACAGCTGTCAGTATGCCGAGGAACCTTGATGTGTGGATCCAGAGTGGTAATTCCACCCAAACTCCAGGATAAAGTGCTAAAGGAGCTTCACGAGGGGCATCTGGGTGGAGTGAAAATGAAGAACCTAGCTAGGGCGTTTGTATGGTGGCCAGGTATCGATGGAGACATCGAAGAAATGGCCAAGAGCTGCCTAGGATGCCAGAAGGTCCAAAACGCTCCACCACAAGCCCCTCTACATCCATGGGAGTGGCCCTCATCTCCCTGGCAAAGGGTGCACATCGACTTTGCTGGTCCATTTATGGACTCAATGTTCTTAATCGCGGTTGATGCACACTCCAAGTGGCCGGAGGTAATAAAGATGTCCTCCACCACCACGGAAAAAACCATCACAGTATTAAGGACCATATTTGCCAGGAATGGGCTGCCGGAACAGATATGTTCTGATAATGGACCGCAATTTGTGTCCAAAGAATTCAGAAAGTTCTTAAAAAACAATGGGGTTAAGCACTACACGTCCACCCCATACCATCCCGCCACCAATGGATTGGCTGAAAGGTTTGTCCAGACCTTCAAGAAGGCCATAAAGGCCATGGGTAATGAAGACATAAAACTTCAGCACAAGGTGGATAACTTCTTATTCGCATACAGGAATGCAACACATATGGTTACCAACCAAACTCCCACCATGATGTTCTTCAATAGAAACCTAAGATGCCGGCTGGATTTGGTCAAGCCCAACATCAGAAGGGACGTGGAGAACCGGCAGTTTCAAGGCATGAATGAAAGGCCAACTAGAACCTTCCAGATAGGTCAACAAGTTTTGGCCCGGGACTACCGTACCGAGAAATGGCAGCCTGGAACTATCTGCTTACGACTAGGACCACTGATGTATACTGTGGACATCAGAGAAAGCATAATAAGGCGCCATGCTGACCAAATCATAAAGTCATCCGAAAAGGGACAACCTACACCACAACTCTATACGTCTAACGATGAAGTAGAGATACCCATATCTACCTCCGATCCGGTGATACTGGAACCCGATGAACCCGACACTGGCATTCAAGCCGAATCAGCCTTGCCAAAAGAACCTACTACACCACCAGAAACTACTACATCCCCAAGGCATTATCCGGACCGAGTCAGGAAGCCTCCTGAGAGACTGACTTATAATTAATTAACTACAGCAATGTGTATATTATTTTTCTTATAACATGTAATTAATAATTACTTAAAATATGATGTACTGGTTAGCTAAAAGGGGAAGAATTGTAGTGTATGTGCCTTTAAGAGCCCCAGGTGTGCTGTAATGCCGGTAATTGCCACTCGGGCTATATAAGCCTGTGTATTGTGTATATCCGTTAGAACCCCCCCCAGACTTTGCTTAGTAAACACCTATGAACCAACTCCTGTCTTCAGTGTCTTTATCAACACACGGACACTACAAGGACGTCCCAAAGCACTTTACAGCCAATGAAGTACTTTTTGAAGTGTAGTCACTGTTGTAATGTAGGAAACTCAGCAGCCAATTTGCGCACAGCAAGCTCCCACAAACAGCAATGTGATAATGACCAGAGATAATCTGCTTTAGTGATGTTGATTGAGGGATAAATATTGGCCTCAGGACACCGGGGAGAACTCCCCTGCTCTTCTTCGAAATAGTATCATGGGCTCTTTTACAACCACCGAGAGAGAAGGTTTAATATCTCATCTGAAAAACAGCACCTCCGACAGTGCAGTGCTCCTTCGGCACCGCGCTGGAAAGTCAGCCTAGATTTTTGTGCTCAGGTTTCTGGAGTGGGACTTAAACCCACAGCCTTCTGACTCAGAATAGGTGAGGGTGCTGCCCACTGAGCCACGGCTGACACTGGGAGCTTCTGGTGTGTATATTCAGGGCACTGATTACCATGGGGTTCTGCTTTATATCTCAATTTAATACTTAGGCTCCAAAATTGCTGGCTCCCTGATGCAGCAGCAGATGTGTTCTGGGGCAGGATGTACGCCCGCTGAAATCCTAGGAAGCTGACCCCGTCAGAAATACCCGGAGTCAGCGAATTCCCACGACTCTGGTGGGACAACAGCAGGGGTCCTGGCAGCAATAGGCCAAATACACATGGAGGGGGAGAAAGGTATTGGGAAGAGGGGAATGGAGCAAGGGTATAACTTCTTCTTATAAAAGGATTGCGTTCATTCAAAGGGGTGAGCAAGAGGGAACGACAATGGCGGCAGAAAGAGAAAGTTGTGCATCGAATGTTTCAGAAGCTAATGTTAAAGTGCTGCTGTCACAACTGCGGGAAAGGAGGAAAGCAACTGTTGGAGTAGCTCGGAAGAAACTGTTAAATGCAGATGCGAGACTCATGGAAAGAGGTGGCTGTGGCTGTGAGTGGCCTATCTATAATCCCAAGGGCCCTATTGCAGTGTTGTAAGAGGTTTACTGACCTCACAAGCTCAGTAAAGCTAAATGTGCTGTTAGCTGAATAACAGGTCAGGTTAATGAAAAACAGCAAAACAAACGAGTATTCCCTGGCACAATATTTAACAAATCCCAAGGCATCCTGTTCTTTGCCCCCAAAAGCAAAGTAGCTTGGCCGTACTCATGTCAATGTCTCACATCCTGCACTGCCATCGCTTGGAAGTCTCAGAGCCCGGTCCTTGCTCCCTCTCACCAACCGTTACTGCTGACAGAATGTGACTGCAGGATCTGGAGATGTATGCAGCCAATTAACACAGAATCATTGAATGGTTACAGCACAGAAGGAGGCCATTCGGCCCGTTGAGCCTGTGCCGGCTCTCTGCAAGAGCACTTCAGCTAGTCCCACTCCCCCGCCCTTTCCCTGCAAATTTATTTCCTTCAGGTACTTATCCAACTCCCTTTTGAAAGCCATGATTGAATCTGCCTTCTCCATTCTCTCAGGCAGTGCATTCCAGATCCTAACCACTCGCTGCATAAAAAAGTTTTCCCTCGTGTCGCCTTTGGTTCTTCTGTCAATAAAAAAGAACTTGCATTTCTATAGCGCCTTTCACGACCACCGGACATCCCAAAGCGCTTTCCAGCCAATGAAGTACTTTTTGAAGTGTAGTCACTGTTGTAATGTAGGAAATGCGGCAGCCAATTTGCGCACAGCAAGCTCCCACAAACAGCAATGTGAGAATGACTAGACAATCAGTTTTTGTGATACTGGTTGAGGGATAAATATTGGCCAAGACACCGGGGAGAACTCCCCTGCTCTTCATCGAAATAGTGCCACAGGATCTTTTACATCCACCTGAGAGAGCAGACGGGGCCTCACCTCCGACAGTGCGGCACTCCCTCAGCACTGCACTGGGAATGTCAGCCCGGATTTTTGTGCTTAAGTCTCTGGAGTGAAACATAGAAACATAGAAACATAGAAGATAGGAGCAGGAGTAGGCCATTCTGCCCCTCGAGCCTGCTCTGCCATTCAATGCGGTCATGGCTGATCATCCAAATTCAGTACCCTGTCCCTGCTTTCTCCCCATATCCCTTGATCCCTTTAGCCTTAAGAAATATATCCAACTCTTTCTTGAATATATTTAATGAACTGGCCTCTACTGCCTTCAGTGGCAGAGAATTCCACAGGTTCACCACTCTCTGGGTGAAGAAATTCCTCCTCATTTCAGCCCTAAATGGCTTACCCCTTATCCTTAGACTACGACCCCTGGTTCTGGACTCCCCGGCAATCAGAAACATCCTTCCTGCATCTAGTCTGTCCAGGCCTGACAGAATTTTATAGGTTTCGATGAAATCCCCTCTCAATCTTCTAAACTCCAGTGAGTATAAGCCCAATCGACACAATCTCTCCTCGTACGTCATTCCTGCCATCCCAGGTATCAGCCTGGCGAATCTTCGCTGCACTCCTTCCATGGCAAGAACGTCCTTCCTCAGATAAGGCGACCAAAACTGCACACAATACTCAAGGTGCAGCCTCACCAAGGCCCTGTACAACTGTAGCAAGACATCCTTGTTCCTGTACTCGAACCCTCTTGCTACGAAGGCCAAAATACCATTTGCCTTCTTAACCACCTGCTACACCTGCATGCTTACCTTCAGCGACTGGCGCACAAGAACACCCAGGTCTCTTTGCACTTCCCCTTCTCCCAATCTATTGCCATTCAAACAATAATCTGCCTTGCTGTTTTTGCCACCAAAGTGGATAACCTCACATTATAGTGCATTTGCCATGTTTCTGCCCAATCACCCAACCTGTCCAAATCGTACTGGAGTTTCATGACATCCTCCTCACAGCATACCCTCCCACCCAGCTTTGTGTCATCTGCAAATTTGGAGATATTACATCAAATTCTCTCGTCCAGATCATTAATATATATTGTGAACAGCTGGGGTCCTAGGACTGATCCTTGCGGTACCCCAGTAGTCACTGCCTGCCACTCGGAAAACGACCCGTTTA
This sequence comes from Somniosus microcephalus, assembly GCF_052327205.1. Taxonomy (NCBI): domain Eukaryota; kingdom Metazoa; phylum Chordata; class Chondrichthyes; order Squaliformes; family Somniosidae; genus Somniosus; species Somniosus microcephalus. The sequence goes on along the minus strand of NC_140991.1, from coordinate 320,215,673 downwards.
TTCCAACTCTTTGCTTTCTGTCCGCCAACCAGTTCTCTATCTAAGTCAATACCTTGCCCCCAATCCCATGTGCCTTAATTTTGCACGTAGATTAGTCAAGCATGATTTACCTTTTGTAAATCCATGTTGACTTTGTCTGATCCTGTCACTGCTTTCCAAGTGCTCTGCTATTACATCTTTTATAATGGACTCTAGCATTTTCCCCACTACCGATGTCAGGCTTACCGGTCTATAATTCCCCGCTTTTTCTCTACCACCTTTTTTGAATAGTGGGGTAACATTAGCTACCCTCCAATCCATGGGTACTGTTCCAGAGTCTATTGAGTTCTGGAAGATGACCAGCAATGCATCTACTATTTCTAGGGCCACTTCCTTAAGTACCCTAGGATGTAGATTATCAGGCCCTGGGGATTTATCGGCCTTCAGTCCCATCAATTTTCCTAACACCATTTCCATACAAATACTGATTTCTTTCAGTTTCACCCTTTCATCAGACCCTATGTTCCCCGGCATCTCTGGGAGGTTATTTGTGTCCTCCTTTGTGAAGACAGAACCAAAATATGTATTTAGTTGGTCTGCCATTTCTTTGCTCCCCATTATAAATTCCCCCGATTCTGACTGCAAGGGACCTACGCTTGACTTCACCAATCTTTTTCTCTTCACATATCTATAAAAGCTTTTACAGTCAGTTTTTATGTTCCCTGCAAGCTTACTCTTATATTCTATTTTCCCTTTCTTAATTAATCCCTTTGTCCTCCTTTGTTGAATCCTAAACTGCTCCCAATCCTCAGGATTATTGCTTTTTCTGGCCAATTTATATGTCCTCTCCTTGTAGGACTTGAACCCACAACCTTCTGACTCAGAGGCGAGGGTGCTACCCACTGAGCCACGGCTGACCGAATCACCTCAAATCTGTGTCCTCTGGTTCTCGGCCCGTCCACCAATGGGAACAGTTTCTCTCTATCTACTCTGTCTGGACACCTCATGATTTTGAACACCTCTATTGTTGTGCATTGCTCTTACAGGAGGAGAGCGCACACAGTGCCAGGGCACACCAGGCACAAGCCCGCACATTGAGCCTGAAGAGGAAGCATTTGCAAACATGAAATTCAACCTTTGACCTAGCAGTTAGAAATGGAGATGTGGGAGTCAATATGCCTTTACCGGGCTTTTGAGCAGATAAACTTTTTCTTATATAATATTGGCCCAGAAATTCGGGTCTCCACGGGTGAGTACGCACGGGGTACTCACCTGTAAGCCCAATGGAAGTGCCGGTTTCCTGCATGCACTGCGCATGCGCGGGAAACAGGCACTTCCGTTCCCCTGAACGAAGGGGTTAAGAGGCAGCGCATGCGCATCGAACTTACGTTTTTTTGCAGGTTTCTCCGGGAGGGTAAGTCTCCAGCAGTTACACTTTTAAAAAGCAGTCGCAAGGCCTGCTTTTAACAAGGTAAGCGGTGAATTAATTAAAATTAAAACATTTTTTCCACAGGTTTATTATTTTTAAATACTTTAAAGGAAGGTAAGTTTATTTTTAACCCCGTTAGAAAATGTAATTAATTTTTTCAAAAATTTAAATTAGTGTTTAAAATAGTTATTTCATGTAATTTATAGTTTATTTTAAAAATGTGATTTAAAAAAAAATTATTTCAGGTTTTAGTGATGTTTTGGGGCTTATAGTATTTATAGGTTTGACAGCCCTTCCTGTCAAACTTATGAATGAAGCATTCCCTGCTACCATTGGCTCTCCATGGCCCACGTGATCCCAGGGGACGCATCGAACTAACTGCGCCCCTGGGATACGCAAGCACTGCGCGCCGGCAGTTGGAGCAGGCCCAGGATCGCAATCCCACGCAGGCCCACAGCTCAACGGCTGGCGCGTTAGGTAAGTGCAGGTCGGGGGCTTGCACCCGCGGGAAGCCCCCGACCCGAATTTCTGGGCCAATGTTTCTATGTACTCCTCAGTCTCTCTACCAGCTACACATTTCCTCATAACATAACATGCTTCTCAAGCAGGCCCACGTTAGCACTGTGGAAGCACCTTCACCACACGGACTTTAAAAAAAAATTTGTTCACAGGATCTGGGCGTCGCTGGCAATGCCGGCATTTCTTGCCCATCCCTAGTTGCCCTTGAGAAGGTGGTGGTGAGCCGCCTTCTTGAACCGCTGCAGTCCGTGTGGCGAAGGTGCTCCCACAGTGCTGTTAGGGAGGGAGTCCCAGGATTTTGACCCAGCGACGATGAAGGAACGGCCGATATATTTCTAAGTCAGGATGGTGTGTGACTTGGAGGGGAACTTGGAGGTGGTGGTGTTCCCATGCACCTGCTGCCCTTGTCCTTCTAGGTGGAAGAGGTCGTGGGTTTGGGAGGTGCTGCTGAAGAAGCCTTGGCAAGTTGCTGCAGTGCATCTTGTAGATGGTACACACTGCAGCCACGGTGCGCCGGTGGTGGAGGGAGTGAATGTTTAAGGTGGTGGATGGGGTGCCAATCAAGCGGGCTGCTTTGCCCTGGATGGTGTCGAGCTTCTTGAGTGTTGTTGGAGCTGCACTCATCCAGGCAGAGGTTCAAGAAGGCGGCTCACCAGCACCTTATCAAGGGCAATTAGGGATGGGCAATAAATGTTGGCTTGTCAGTGATGCCAACATTCCACAAATGAATATAAAAAAAAAGAATGGGGAATAATTGTGAATATATTCATTGAACTTCGCTGATCAAGTCTTACCAATTTGTTTTCGGGTAAACATAGAAACACAGAAACATAGAAGATAGGAGCAGGAGTAGGCCATTCGGCCCCTCGAGCCTGCTCCACCATTTAATGAGATCATGGCTGATCATCCAAATTCAGTACCCCGTCCCTGCTTTCTCCCCATATCCCTTGATCCCTTTAGCCTTAAGAAATATATCCAACTCCTTCTTGAATATATTTAATGAATTGGCCTCAACTGCCTTGTGTGGCAGAGAATTCCACAGGTTCACCACTCTCTGGGTGAAGAAATTCCTCCTCATCTCTGTCCTAAATGGCTTACCCCTTATCCTTAGACTGTGAGCCCTGGTTCTGGACTCCCCTGCCATCGGGAACATCCTTCCTGCATCTAGTCTGTCCAGTCCTGTTGGAATTTTATAAGTTTCAATGAGATCCCCTCTCATTCTTCTAAACTCTAGCGAATACATGCCCAATCCACCCAATCTCTCTTCATACGTCATTCCTGCCATCCCAGTTATCGGTCTGGTGAATCTTCACTGCACTCCCTCCATGGCAAGAACATCCTTCCTCAGATAAGGCGACCAAAACTGCACACAATACTCAAGGTGTGGTCTCACCAAGGCCCTGTACAACTGCAGCAAGACATCCTTGTTCCTGTACTCGAATCCTCTCGCTATGAAGGCCAACATACCATTTGCCTTCTTAACCGCCTGCTGCACCTGCATGCTTACCTTCAGCGACTGGTGCACAAGGACACCCAGGTCTCATTGCACTTCCCCTTCTCCCAATCTATTGCCGTTCAGATAATAATTTGTCTTCCTGTTTTTGCCACCAAAGTAGATAACCTCGCATTTATCCACATTATACTGCATCTGCCATGCTTCTGCCCAATCACCCAACCTGTCCAAATCATACTGGAGTTTCTCTGCATCCTCCTCACAGCACACACGCCTGCCCAGCTTTGAGTCATCTGCAAACTTGAAGATATTACATCTAGTTCCCTCATCCAGATCATTTATATATATTGTGAATAGCTGGGGTCCTAGCACCAATCCCTGGGGTATCCCACTAGTCACTGCCTGCCACTCGGAAAAAGACCCGTTTATTCCAACTCTTTGCTTCCTGTCTGCCAACCAGTTCTCTATCCAAGTCTGTATCTTACCCCCAATCCCATGTGATTTAATTTTGCACGCTAATCTCTTATGCTGGACCTTATCGAAAGCCTTCTGAAAGTCCAAATTCACCACATCCACTGGTTCTCCCTTATCTATTCTACCAGTTACATCCTCAAAAAATTCCAGTAGATTAGTCAAGCACGATTTACCTTTTGTAAATCCATGTTGACTTTGTCCGATCCTGTCACTGTTTTCCAAGTGCTCTGCTATTACATCTTTTATAATAATGGACTCTAACATTTTCCCCACTACCGATGTCAGGCTTACTGGTCTATAATTCCCTGTTTTCTCTCTACCACCTTTTTTAAATAGTGGGGTAACATTAGCTACCCTCCAATCCATGGGAACTGTGCCAGAGTCTATAGAATTTTGGAAGATGACCAGCAATGCATCTACTATTTCTAGGGCCACTTCCTTAAGTACCCTAGGATGTAGATTATCAGGTCCTGGGGATTTATCGGCCTTCAATCCCATCAATTTCCCTAACACCATTTCCCTACAAATACTGATTTCATTCAGTTCCTCCCTCTCATCAGACCCTATGTTCCCCGACATCTCTGGGAGGTTATTTGTGTCCTCCTTTGTGAAGACAGAACCAAAGTATATATTTAATTGGTCTGACATTTCTTTGTTCCCCATTATAAATTCCCCTGATTCTGACTGCAAGGGACCTACGCTTGACTTCACCAATCTTTTTCTCTTCACATATCTATAAAAGCTTTTACAGTCAGTTTTTATATTCCCTGCAAGCTTACTCTCATACTCTATTTGCCCCCTCTTAATTAATCCCTTTGTCCTCCTTTGCTGAATCCTAAACTGCTCCCAATCCTCAGGTTTGCTGCTTTTTCTGGCCAATTTATATGTCCTCTCCTTGGACATCCTTGACCCTTGCACCAGGGAGGCAACATACCATCCTAGAGTCTCGTTTGCGGCCGCAGAAATGCCTATCTATTCTCTTTACAATAGAATCCCCTATCACTATAGCTCTCCCACTCTTTTTCCTTCCGTCCTGTGCAGCAGAACCACCCATGGTGCCAGGAAGTTGGCTGCTGCTGCCTTCCCCCGATAAGCCATCCCCCCCAACAATATCCAAAGCGTTAATGTCTGTTTTCTGCTGTTTCTCTGAGGTTTCAATCAATCTTCCGCTGCAGTGATGGTGGGAGACGTACAGAAGCCCTGCTGAAATTCTATCCAGTGTGTAGTTTGTGCCTAAAACCATTACATTGGATTACATTGGATATACGGCACAGAAACAGGCCATTCGGCCCAACCAGTCCATGCCGGTGTTTATGCTCCACTCGAGCCTCCTCCCGTCTTTCCTCATCTAAATCTATCAGCGTAACCCTCTATTCCCTTCTCCCTCATCTGCTTATCCAGCCTCTCCTTAAATGCATCTATACTATTCGCTTCAACCACTCCCTGTGGCAGCGAGCTCCACATTCTCACCACTCTCTGGGTAAAGTTCCTTCTGAATTCCCGATTGGATTCTCGGTGACGATCTTATATTGATGTGACTGCGTGAAAATAAAATATTTCAAGGTAGGAGCTCCTCAGGTTTATAACAGTTCAAAATCACGATTCTCTCGCGCATCCCCAACTTCCTTCGCTCCACCATTGGCGGCCGTGCCTTCAGCTGCCTGGGCCCTGAGCTCTGGAATTCCCTCCCTAAACCTCTCCGCCTCTCTCTCCTCCTTTAAGAGGCTCCTTAAAACCCACCTCTTTGACCAAGCTTTTGGTCACCTGTTCTCTTTGGCTTGGTATCAATTTTCTGTCTGATTCTGCCCCTGTGGAAGGCCACAGGATGTTTTGCTAAAGTCACGAAAGGCTATTTGAGCTATTAACTATACAATGGAGCCTACAGGAAGTTTGTTAGCAGCATTGTGGTAATGTAAAAAAAATCAATTTTTCATTGCTTATTTTGAAGGTAATTTAAGCTTCGATAAACATAATTCGCAGCAAAGGTAACGCACACAGACTTACGGTGGTAAATAGGATGAGTTAATGGCCTGGAAAGGCACTGGTCATTTCCTATCCATATTTCAGTCTGGGTCAAATGATCGATTGTTTCACATTTAAAACATCTAAACAGACTTCATATCTTAGAAATTCAATATTAATGTTTAAATCCCCGTCATAGCAACGCAGTGACTCTGTCTTAGTGGGAAGACAATTTGTGCGGTTGGAAGATTTTTTCGACTTTGAGATGGGAAGCGCATGAATCAAAATTGATGAAAGTGACTGGGAAACGAACTAGGAACTACCAGGGCCTTATGACCAGTCAGGAAAACTTACCAATAATGGAAAGGATAAGGCAAAACAATCAAATAATTTAAAATACCTTTTAAATGTTTTTTAGTGTCAGCCATGGCTCAGTGGGCAGCAACTCTCACCTCTGAGTCAGAAGGTTGTGGATTCACAGACCCACTCCAGGGACTTGAGCACTAAACCTAGGCTGATACTTCAATACACTACTGAGGGAGCGCCGCACTGTCGGAGGGGCAGTACTGAGGGAGCGCCGCACTGTCGGAGGGGCAGTACTGAGGGAGCGCCGCACTGTCTGAGGGGCAGTACTGAGGGAGCGCCGCACTGTCGGAGGGGCAGTACTGAGGGAGTGCCGCACTGTCGGAGGGGCAGTACTGAGGGAGCGCCGCACTGTCTGAGGGGCAGTACTGAGGGAGCGCTGCACTGTCGGAGGGGCAGTACTGAGGGAGCGCCGCACTGTCTGAGGGGCAGTACTGAGGGAGCGCTGCACTGTCGGAGGGGCAGTACTGAGGGAGCGCTGCACTGTCAGAGAGGCAGTACTGAGGGAGCGCTGCACTGTCGGAGGGGCAGTACTGAGGGAGCGCTGCACTGTCGGAGGGGCAGTACTGAGGGAGCGCCGCACTGTTGGAGGGGCAGTACTGAGGGAGCGCTGCACTGTCGGAGGGGCAGTACTGAGGGAGCGCCGCACTGTCGGAGGGGCAGTACTGAGGGAGCGCCGCACTGTCAGAGGTGCCATCTTTCAGATGAGATGTTAAACTGAGAAACTGCTCTCTCAGGTGGATGTAAAAGGATCCCATGTTTCGAAGAAGTTTCTCCCCGGAGTCCTGGGGCCAATGTTTATCCCTCAATCAACATCACTAAAACAGATGATCAGGTCATTATCACATTGCTGGTTGTGGGACATTACAACAGTGACTACACTCCAAAAGTACTTCATTGGCTGTAAAGCACTTTGGGATGTATTGAGGTGGTGAAAGGCACTTTATAAATGCAAGTCCTTTTTTTTCCTTTCTGTTCCTCCTTTTGTTTCTCAGCCTCCTGACCACAGGCTCAAAATAATGTTTCTAACATACCAACAAAAAAATTATTTCACTGTTGGAGTCGCTAGAAATCAACAGGCTCTGAGGTTTTTGATGCAGCAAAGGCAAAACGTCTGTTACTTTATTCACTCTCCATGAGGGCTGAGGGTCTCAGCCCCGTTGCAGGGCTATGACGTCATCACGCTACCGACACTCTTAAAGGGACCCTGCCCCGATAACCCAACCAAGTACGTACATATAACCACATTGGTTATACATAGTGAATTGTGTTTAGGTACATATAACCACATTGGTTATACATTGTGAATTGTGTTATTGTCCCGATGTGGTCTCCGCCACATACGTCCCCCCAGAATTCACTAGCACTGGCAATGTCAGTCGTTGGGGGGGCCGGATCACACGGTCGGAACGGCTCCTCAATTCCGGGGCGGGGACCGGGGGGGGGTTCGTCGGAGGGACCTCGGGCGCTCGGTGTTGGACTGAGGGTGCAGAAACCGGAGGTCGGCCCCGCCTCGGGGGCTGAGCCAACCCAACGGGTCGGTCCAGATCCAGGTGGGCTGGCTTAAGACGGTCCACGAAAATGCAGTCCGGCTTACCGCCGACAATCCACTACGAAGGTCTTGTCCCCGGTTTCCAGGACGCGGAATGGTCCATCGTAGGGTGGCTGAAGAGGTCCCCGGTGGACATCGTGGCGAACAAAAACGTACTCCGTCGCACGAAGGTCGAGCAGAACGTGAGACTGCGGGAGGCCGTGCTGCGACGTGGGCACCGGCGCGAAAACCTTGGCGTTGTCCAGAAGGTCGGACCGCTAACGGGCTGCGGACCAAGGTTCCGTTGCATTGGGGATGAAATCCCCAGGAACCCGCAGCGGCTGTCCGTAGACGAGCTCGGCGGACGAGGACTGGAGGTCCTCCTTGGGGGCGGTCCTGAGTCCCAGCATGACCCACGGGAGTCTGTCGATCCAACTGTCGTCCCGGAGGCTGGCCCGGAGCGCAGCCTTCATGGAGCGATGAAACCGTTCGCACAGCCAGTTAGCCTGAGGGTGGTATGCTGTGGTGCGGTGGAGTCTCAACCCGAGGCCTCGGGCGACAGCGTTCCAGAGCTCCGACGTGAACTGGGGCCCCCGGTCAGAGGAGACGTCAGATGGGGCGCCGAACCGGGCGACCCAAGTACTGATGAACGCCCGAGCCACATTGGCGGACGTCGTTGAAGACAGCGGGACGGCTTCCAGCCATCGGGTGGCTTCTGTCGACCATTGTGAGGAGATGAGTGAACCCGCGGAGGGCGGCAGGGGCCACACCAGGTCCATGTTAACATGGTCGAACCGCCTCTCGGGCACCGCAAAAACCGCCAACGGGGCTTTAGTATGGCGATGCACTTTCGAGCGTTGGCATACCACGCAGGTGCTGGCCCAGTCGCGAACGTCTTTCCTGAGCCCGTGCCAGACGAACTTAGCCGCCACCAGCTTCTGTGACGGCTTCCTGCCCGGGTGGGAAAGATTATGGATGGCGTCGAAAACCTGCCGTCTCCACCCGTCGGGCACGACGGGATGTGGCTGCCCAACGGAGACGCCGCACAGGAGTGTGGTGCCGGCATCGTCGAACGCGACGTCCGCTAGTTGAAGGCCTGTGACCGCTGTCCTGTAGGCCTGGACATCCGGGTCGGAGGCCTGGTCGGCTGCCATGCGGGTGTAGTGGATGCCGAGGTGTACGGCGCTGGCGACGGCTCGGGAGAGACAGTCGGCGACGGGGTTGTTTTTCCCAGCCACATGCTGGATGTCCATTGTAAACTCTGAGATGAAGGCCAGCTGGCGTTGCTGACGGGCCGACCACGGCTCAGAAGCTTTGGCCATGGCGAAGGTCAACGGTTTGTGGTCCACGAACGCTGTGAACGGGTGAGCCTCCAGCAGGAAACGGAAGTGTCGGATGGTGAGGTAAAGGCTGAGAAGCTCGCGATCGAAGGTGCTGTACTTCCGCTCGTTGGGGCGGAGCTGCCGGCTGAAGAAGGTGAGCGGCTGCCAGGTGCCGTTGAACCACTGTTCGTGGATGGCGCCGACAGCATAGTCCGAGGCGTCGATGGTGAGAGCGATCGGCACATCGGGTAACGGATGCGCCAGCATGGTCGCATTAGCCAGGGCCCTTTTCATGTCCATGAAAGAATTGGCCATCTCCTCGGACCAGTCGACATATAACCACATTGGCTATACATTGTGAATTGTGTTATTGTCCCTATGTGGTCTCCACCACATCACAATAATATGACTAAACCTACCGATAAAGTTGTCTTTTGGAACTTTGCGCCCCTTCATGAATATTCTTACTTGGGAAGCAGAATCAGGAGGGGCTAATAATGAGCGGCCAGCCCACAACCGCCAGTTACCCAATCGCGCACAAAGTGAAAATTACTGCCGACATAAAGAGCTATTAGCGCGGTTTCTCCAGGGTTTCTGCCCAAGTTACATCTGGAGATTGGGAGAAGTCTGACAGAAATTCCACCTCCTCTTGTGTATCGTGTCTGCTGTGTCAGGCTTTGCTTTCACACGTGTATGTGTGCACATTCTTTGAAGTTGATTGACTCAAACTTCATCATATTCATAAAGCAGCTGCGAATCAGAACTAAAGAGGTAGGGACTGTAATGATATCAGCAAATAGTGATGTTATTTGCCTGTTTGATTATCATGCCTTACCAGCATAATTGCATGTATTGATTGCTTGTGCCTGACCAGCAGAGGGCATGTGACCGAGACAAGCAAGGCAGTTTAGTTTAGTTTCAGTTTCGTTCTAGATGCATCACTAGCATGATGTCTCCTGTAAATGCTGTTAAAAGAGTTGAACAGACTTTAGATTAAAAGACAGGGTGCTGTTCTCCTGGAATGCAGCCTAGACCCTTAAATAGGTCGTTGTACTCTTTCATGAGTTCATCATAGACTGTCTCTCCTTCGCTTTCCACAACGAGGACTCTCTTTACCAGGTTCAGTCTCTCACAGGCTTTTAAACCTAGTATGGCTTGCACATCCTTTGGCACCACGATTAATGCTAGCGTGTGCTCTCTGTCCTTGTGTGTCAGTTTTACAATGCAAGTTTCCGACACTTTGCCAAAGAGTGGGACTTTGTCCACACAACGTCAAGTCCTCACTATCCACAGTCCAATGGACTAGTGGAAAAATCGGTCCAGACAGTGAAAAGACTGATGTACAAGGCAAAAGACAGTGGAACTGACTTCTACCATAGCATGCTTGTATACCGCAAAACGCCGCTCGAGTGTGGTAAGTCACCAGCCCAACTCCTGATGGGACGTCGGCTAAGGTCAAACCTACCCATCCCGGAGAACCTCCTGAAAACAAAAGAGGGGGAGAAAGTGAGGAAGTTCAAAGAACAACAGAAAGAAAAGCAAAAGTACTACTATGACAGAGGAACACAAAACCTACCTGAACTCCACACTGGTGACCAAGTAAGGTTCAAAGACAAAACAAACACATGGACTCAGAAGGGAACTGTCCTGAGTGAAGTTCAACCAAGATCATACACCATTCAGACAGATGAGGGTGCTGTTCTGAGAAGAAATCGTCGAGATCTTTTCATGGGACCAGCCACAGCAGGTCAAGAGACTGATACTGTTGAACAACCTGATCACACAGCTGAGAACCAATCATCTGAGGCAACAACTCAGATTCAAGGACAATCAATCAGAAAATCCTCAAGACACGTGAAGCCTCCTGAGAGACTCATTGAGCAAATTTAAGGACTATTGTTATAGAAGGAAGTAATGTTATCTTATTCTTTCTTCAAGTTCTAGTGTATTGACATATTTCATGTGAACACACAAAGCAAGGTTAAAAAACCTTGATCATGATAATGATAATGTAAGTTCATTAAGTGTTACAGTTAAAATGTAGATTAATACAAAGAAAACATGTTGTTAGTTAAAAGTAAAATACTTTTGTTTTAAGAAAGGGAGATGTAATGATATCAGCAAATAGTGATGTTATTTGCCTGTTTGATTATCATGCCTTACCAGCATAATTGCATGTATTGATTGCTTGTGCCTGACCAGCAGAGGGCATGTGACCGAGACATGCAAGGCAGTTTAGTTTAGTTTCAGTTTCGTTCTAGATGCATCACTAGCATGATGTCTCCTGTAAATGCTGTTAAAAGAGTTGAACAAGCTTTAGATTAAAAGACATTCTCTTTCATAAATGTCTCGTCATTGAACCCACAAAGAAATCAATACAGGGACACACAAATCAAATGAGAAGAGTGAATCCAGCGTGACCAATCAGCAAAATCGAGCAATACAAGAAACAGTGAAGCAATAAGTTGTTCAAATAGTTTTCCAAATGTTTTTGGAATGAGAGGGCTGTCCTATGAGGAGGGATTGAGTAGATTGGGACTATAGTGTCAGCTGTGGCTCAGTGGGCCGCACCCTCGCCTACTGAGTCAGAAGGTTGTGGGTTTCAATTCCAACTCCAGAGACTTCAGCACAAAAATCCAGGCTGACACTCCCAGTGCAGTACTGAGGGAGCGCCACACTGTCGGAGGGGCAGTACTGAGGGAGCGCCGCACTGTCGGAGGGGCAGTACTGAGGGAGCGCTGCACTGTCGGCGGGGCAGTACTGAGGGAGGGCTGCACTGTCGGCGGGGCAGTACTGAGGGAGCGCTACACTATTGGAAAGGCAGTACTGAGGGAGCGCCGCACTGTCGGAGGGGCAGTACTGAGGGAGTGCTACACTATTGGAAGGGCAGTACTGAGGGAGTGCCGCACTGTCGGAGGGGCAGTACTGAGGGAGTGCTATTCTCCCCATGGTTATTGACGCAGTAACATTGAGTGAACGGCGATATATGTCCTAGTCAGGAGGGTGTGTGACTGTGAGGGGAACCTGGGGGCAATGGTGTTCCTATGACATTGCTGCTCATTTCTGTTGGCACATTCTTTTACATCATAATTTGGAGTCTTGGAATAGAGAGCATCAAAACCGGAAAGTTACATTAATTGGTTTTGTATACTTAGACCCGTGACCACCAGGAATAGGGTCTGCTTTTCACTAAACTTCTTTAAATCATGACGATAATTCAGTTTTGGGTAAAAATGTGGGTTTTGGTAGAATTTACCATTTTCATTCGGGGCTAACATCATGTTGTGCTGTGGTTTACAGGCCCCAGATCCACAGTGCAGTCACGAGGAGGATCCTTCGAGTGACTGGTCCTCCCAAATGTGGGCCATTGTTATTTTGTAAATCTGCAGAGAGTGCATCTTGTAATATTTTAGTAGATGTAATTGCATGGACAGATCTTTATAATAACATTTTTGTATCTTTCATGTCGCCCAGTCTAGGGTCTGTGTCGTGGCCAATGAGCCGCTGGTGGAATCTCTTCTTCCTCATTGGCTAAGAATCATGTCCTTCCCCATTGTAATTGCATTTTCCTACTTTCATTACTCACCAATCCCATTATGCCAAACCTTTCTCCCTAATTTCAATCTTCATCCCAACTGCATTCCACCCAAAAAATCCAAAGGTATTAGGAGGAAAGAGAGGAAAGAAGTAAAAGAGGAGGAATATGGGAGACAAGCCTGTGAGAGAGATAAAATAGCGGAGTAAGAAAAGGGAGGAAAAAGCTAAAGCAAAAAGAAGAGAGAAAAATGGAGCACAGAGAAGAAAAGATGAAGGGAAAGAACGAGCGAAAGAACAGAAGTGAAGGAGAACCAAAGATAAACAAATGGAAGAGGGGCAAGAACAAAAAAAAAGCCCCAAAGGTCCCATTGCTGTTTGTGGGATCTTGCTGTGCACAAATTGGCTGCCCCCGACCTGCACTTACCTTGCGCGCCGGCCATTGAGCTGTGGGCCCCCGTGGGATTCTGATCCTGGGCCTCCTCCAGCTGCCGGCGCGCAGTGCTTGTGTATCCCAGGGGCGCAGTTAGTTCGAAGCGTCCCCTGGGATCACGTGGGCCATGGGCAGCCAATCGGAGCAGGGAATGCTCCATTCATAAGATTGACAGGAAGAGCTGTCAAAACTTATAAATACTATGGCCCAAAACAGCACTAAATCTTCAAATAAATTTTTTTTTAAATCACATTTTTAAAATAAACTATAAATTACATTAAATAACTATTTTAAACAATAATTTAAATTTTTGAAAAAAATAATTTTATTTTCTAACAGGGCTAAAAATAAACTTACCTTTCTTTAAAGTATTTAAAAATAATAAACCGGCGGAAAAAATGTTTTAATTTTAATTAATTCACCACTTACGCCTGCTTTTTACATGTCTAACTTCTGGAGACTTACCCTCCCGGGAAAACCTGCAAAAAAAAACAAAGTTCGATGCGCACGCGCTGCCTCTCCGGCGCACGCGTTCAACCTCTGAACCCCTTCGTTCAGGGGAACAGAAGTGCCGGTTTCCCGCGCATGCGCAGTGCATGCAGGAAACCGGCACTTCCATTGGGCCTGCGGGTGAGTACCCCGTGCGTACTCACCCGTGGAGACCCGAATTTCTGGGCCATTCTATACAATTAACCTTCGTAAAATTCTACTGCATCTGGAATGCGCTGCCTGAAAGGGCAGTAGAAGCAGATTCAATAATAACTTTCAAAAGGAAATTGGATAAATAATTGAAGGGGATAAGATTTACGGGGCTATGGTGAGAGAGCGGGGCAGTGGGACTAATTGAAGGGGGTAAGATTTACGGGGCTGTGGTGAGAGAGCGGGGCAGTGGGACTAATTGAAGGGGATAAGATTTAGGGGGCTGTGGTGACAGAGCGGGGCAGTGGGACTAATTGAAGGGGATAAGATTTACGGGGCTGTGGTGAGAGAGCGGGGCAGTGGGACTAATTGAAGGGGATAAGATTTAGGGGGCTGTGGTGAGAGAGCGGGGCAGTGGGACTAATTGAATCACTCTTTCACAGAGCTGCCACAGGCACAATGGGCCGAATGGCCTCCTTCTGAGCCGGACGATTCTATGAGAACACGAGTTTGTCGCTGTTTCACCCAGGGCAGGGGTTGGCAAATTCTTAAACAGCTGCAATCATGTCAATTTCACGCCACTCAATTGGCTGGTGAGCTGGTTAATGGCTGTAATTACTCACAGGCTGGCAGACAGGCTCCCTGGATATTCACAACCAGCAGGAAACTGAGCAGAGCTTTCACCAGGTACCATTCTACAAACAGGGCCACAGAACAACTGAGGGCGCAGCGTCTGAACACTACGGGCAACACTACCACTGTGGGCCGTTGCTAATAATCCTGGCAACACCTAGCAGGTGAGAATCAGCCCACACCCACATGAAAGGAGTCAAGGAAAGCAATCTAAGAACATAAGAACATAAGAATTAAGAGCAGGAGTCGGCCATTCGGCCCCTCGAGCCTGCTCCGCCATTCAATAAGATCATGGCTGATCTTCGAAATCAACTCCACTTTCCCGCCTGATCTCCATATTCCTTGATTCCCTTAAAATCCAAAAATCTACCGATCTCAGCCTTGAATATACTCAACGACTCAGCATCCACAGCCCTCTGGGGTAGAGAATTCCAAAGATTCACAACCCTCTGAGTGAAGAAATTCCTCCTCATCTCAGTCTTAAATGGCCGACCCCTTATCCTGAGACTGTGACCCCTGGTTCTAGACTCTCCAGCCAGGGGGAAACAACCTCTCAGCATCTACCCTGTCAATCCCCCTCAGAATCTTATGTTTCAATGAGATCACCTCTCATTCTTCTAAACTCCAGAGAGTATCGGCCCAATCTACTCAATCTCTCCTCATAGGACAGCCCTCTCATCCCAGGAGTCAATCTAGTGAACCTCAGTGTGTCAATGTGAATGCAACAATGGCCAGAATTGGAGGAGCGCAGAGATCTCAGAGGGTTGTGGGGCTGGAGGAAGTTACAGAGATAGGGAGGTGGGTGCGAGGAGGCCACGGAGGGATTTGAAAACCAGCATGAGAATTTTAAAATCGTGGCGTTGCCGGACTGGGAACAAAAGAAGCATTAAAGGAACAAAACAACGTGAGAACAGCTAAAACGTTGAAAGGTCTACCAGAGGACTATGGCGAAAAAATGGGAGGGAGAGGAAGTAAAAGGGCACAGGTCTGAAATTAAAATAGAAAATGCTGGCAAAACATAGTTGATGGGCGACCCTCAGAAAAGGGAAACAAGGCCCAACATCAAGGGTTCGACCCTCCCAATAACTCTGTGTTCTGGCCAAGGGTCTCCACCACAAAGTCAGCCTACTACCCTGGCATGTACTGTGTTTCACTACCTTGTTACAATCCATGGCAGGCTAACATTATCTAAAATGCAGAACAACAAGGCTTCATTATATATTAGTTTTAGCTCGGGGTCTCTTAAATTGATTTCTGGAAAATAATTTGCATGCTCGCTCGGTTTTCACTCTTGCCTGCCGTCTCCACAATGGGTGGCAACAGAGGACTCTAGGATGTACAACTATTGCCCAGTGGCATCATTTATTGATGCCTGCCTCTGACATCAAATAGTGATCTCTTTCACCCACTGTGTTGCTGAATGATCCTCAGGTTACAGAAGCTGAATCCATGTTTTATACATCTGTAAGCAGGCTAGGTGCAAGATGCATGGTGAAGACCATGGCTGTAGGTTTGTATTTAAACAGCTCAATGATCAGCTGCAGGGGTAGGAATTCCTTTGAGTGTGTTTTCATGCACAGAATGGATGTCGCCCTGGCAGCGCGCCCGGTCCAGCCACATGGCCGCACAGAAAGCCCCGAATTAGTGCCCTCGTTAATGAATATAAAGTAGGCGGGCTGTCAGCACCATCACAATCGTCGTTGGCAGGCCCACTAATCGGGGGAGTCAATTTCACACGTTGTTGACGCCATTCAAAGGCAGCCTGCACCTACTCAATCTCTCCTCATAGGACAACCCTCTCATCCCAGGAGTCAATCTAGTGAACCGCAGTACAGGGTATGTCAATGTGAATGCAACAATGGCCAGAATTGGAGGAGCGCAGAGGGTTGTAGGGCTGGAGGAAGTTACAGAGATAGGGAGGTGGGTGCGAGGAGGCCACAGAGGGATTTGAAAACCAGGATGAGAATTTTAAAATCGAGGCATTGCCGGACCACTTAAAGGGGCGGTGTACTTTGGCTGCAGCACCTTTGGGTGAAGGTTCGGCACAATAGCAGGCACGGTAAAAATGGCAAGGGGCTCCCGTTTTTCTGATGCTGCATTGGAGGTTTTGGTGAAGGGATCGGCAGGTGCAGGGCCAACTTCCACCCACCAGATGGTAGGAAGATGTCCAGGCAAGCTGCTCACCATGGAAGGGCAGAGGTAGCAGAGCGCATCAGTACTAGAATTATCGCCCCCAGGATACGGCTGCAATGCAGGAAGGAGATAGACTGGAGAAGCTGGGGTTGTTCTCCTTCGAGCAGAGAAGGTTGAGAGGAGATTTGATGGAGGTGTTCAAAATCATGAGGAGTCTGGACAGAATAGACAGAGAGAAACTGTTCCCATTGGCAGAAGGGTCGAGAACCAGTGGACCAAGTCAGGATGGTGTTTGACTTGGAGGTGGTGGTGTTCCCATGCGCCTGCTGCCCTTGTCCTTCTAGGTGGTAGAGGTCGCGGGTTTGGGAGGTGCTGCCGAAGAAGCCTGCCTGATGTATGACCTATATGGGACTGCATGTGGCAGAGCAAAGTATGCAGACACGCACTGCTGGGTTAGACACTGGGAATAGTGGAGCCACTCTATGCCCTTAGACCAATAGACAGAAAGAAGCATGCTGACAGGCCATGCAGCTTGAGCCAAAGCTATTCCTTAAAATTTATTGCAAGACGGTTTTACCAGAAGCAGGAATAAATCCTAAAAAGCAATTCAGTCCTTCCGACTGATACATTCGACTGTTTACTCAGTCCAACCTAATGAACCATTTGGAGATTCTTGGTGTTGTTTGATCAGGTTGTGTGAACGGTAATTTGGCTCGCGCTGAGCGCCACCTCACCAGCAGGCAGCTTGATCCAGGCCCAATCGCCGCAATGTTTATCCTGAGTTGCCTCTGGGCACAGAACTGTCAATCAGATGGGATTTGAAAGACAGTTAATGGCTTGACCGTTTCTAGCGGACTGTAAGTACCAATGTGAGATTGCAAGCGCAGCTCTATTAATATTCCAGAGACTAAAAGCAACGGCAGATTCAGCACATCGCACACACGGGCGACTGACAGACTGGTGATCAATATTAATAATTCCAGTCATCTGCACGAGTTTTGCATCTTCTGACATTTGTTGGGGAGTGCAAATAGCTCGATCCTCCGTGACCGTACGCGTCTGCGAAACAAAGACACAGGGCGCAATGGGCCACCAACTACGTGGCATTGACGCCATCCTCATAGCTGCCACAGGAAGCTGACGATAATGGAAGGAATATTTATTCCTCTGCTGGTCTAAAGGATGGCATGCTGGCAGCTTTAAGCTCCCTGAATATTTTCATCTTTCCAAAGTGTGATGGTGCACGACATGCCTCACCCCACTGGGAGCGCCGGATTGCAAACCACTTTATACAAAATATCGACACAAGGATAAACCCAAGGGAAAAAGACAACTGGTATTTATGTAGCACCATATTACATTTCTTAGAAATCTCTCAAGGTGCTTTACTGTCAATTAACTACTTTGGAATGCACTGATTGCTGTTATACAGGCAAACAAGGCAGTCACTTTACACATAAAAAGAGAGAAAGACTCGCATTTCTATAGCACCTTTCACATCCCAAAACGCTTTACAGCCAATGAAGTACTTTTTGAAGTTGTAATGTGGGAACGCGGCAGGCAATTTGCGCACAGCAAGCTCCCACAAACAGCAATGTGATAATGACCAGATCATCTGTTTTAGTGATGTTGATTGAGGAATAAATATTGGCCCCAGGACACCGGGGAGAACTCCCCTGCTCTTCTTCGAAATAGTGCCCTGGGATCTTTTACATCCACCTGAGAGAGCAGACGGGGCCTCGATTTAACGTCTCATCCGAAAGTCAGCACCTCCGACAGTGCGGTGCTCCCTCAGCACTGCACTGGAGTGTCAGCCGAGATTTTTGTGCTCAAATCTCTGGAGTGGGACTTGAACCCACAACATAAGAACATAGGAACATAAGAAATAGGAGCAGGAGTCGGCCATTCGGCCCTTCGAGCCTGCTCCGCCATTCAATGAGATCATGGCTGATCTTCTGCCTCAACTCTATTCACCAGTCCTATCGCCATATCCCTTGATGCCCTTACTAGTCAGAAATCTATCGACTTCTGTTTTGAAAAAAGGGTAGTAGGCAGAAGGCTGGAAACTATAGACCTGTTAGCCTAACATCTGTGGTTGGTAAAATGTTAGAGTCCATTATTAAGGAGACAGTAACGGGACATTTGGATAAACATAATTTAATAGGACAAACTCAGCATAGTTTCATGAAGGGGAAGTCATGTTTGACAAATTTGCTTGAGTTCTTTGAGGAAGTAACATACAGGGTGAATAAAGGAGAACCAGTGGACGTAGTGTATTTAGACTTCCAAAAGGCATTTGACAAGGTGCCACATAAAAGATTATTGCTCAAGATAAAAAATCACGGGATTTGGGGGTAATATTCTGGCGTGGGTGGAGGATTGGCTCTCTAACAGAACGCAGAGAGTTGAGATAAATGGTTCATTCTCAGACTGGCAATCAGTAACTAGTGGTGTTCCGCAGGGGTCAGTGCTGGGTCCCCAACTCTTGACAATCTATATTAACGATTTGGAGGAGGGGACCGAGTGTAACATATCAAAGTTTGCAGATGATACAAAGATGGGAGGGAAAGTAGTGAGTGAGGAGGACATAAAAAACCTGTGACATAGACAGGCTAAGTAAGTGGGCAGAGATTTGGCAGATGGAATACAATACTGGAAAGTGTGAGGTTATGCACTTTGGCAGGAAAAATCATAGAGCAAGTTATTATCTTAATGGCAAGAAACTGGAAAGTACTGTAGTACAAAGGGATCTGGGGGTCCTGGTACACGAAACTCAAAAAGTTAGTATGCAGGTGCAGCAAGTGATCAAGAAGGCCAATGGAATGTTGGCTTTTATTGCTAGGGGGATAGAATATAAAAACAGGGAGGTATTGCTGCAGTTATACACGGTATTGGTGAGACCGCACCTGGAATACTGCATACAGTTTTGGTGTCCATACTTAAGAAAAGACATACTTGCTCTTGAGTCAGTACAAAGAAGGTTCATTCGGTTAATCCCGGGGATGAGGGGGTGGTCATATGAGGAGAGGTTGAGTAGATTGGGACTCTACTCATTGGAGTTCAGAAGAATGAGAGGCGATCTTATTGAAACATATAAGATTGTGAAGGGGCTTGATCGGGTGGATGTGGTGAGGATGTTCCCAATGATGGGTGAAACTAGAACTAGGGGGCATAATCTTAAAATAAGGGGCTGCTCTTTCAAAACTGAGATGAGGAGAAACTTCTTCACTCAGAGGGTGGTAGGTTTGTGGAAAGCTGTGGAAGTTACATCATTAAATAAATTTAGAACAAAAATAGATAGTTTCCTAGAAGTAAAGGGAATTAAGGGTTACGGGGAGTGGGCAGGAAATTGGACATGAGTCTAGGTTCGGAATGTTCATGGCCCTGTGGGTAGTGGAGTGGGCCCAGGGGCCGTGTAGCCTGGTTCTGTTCCTACTTCTTGTGTTCTAATTCTGTGTTAGATTTCAGGAGATGGTTTTATTGCTGTTCCTGGCTGGGGTGGAGATCGCCTTTACAGAAGGTAAGTACTGTAGAAAATATAGGGACAGAGTGATCTCCTGGAAGAGTTTTGATCGCCTAGATGGGTCGGAGAGGAATTTCCCAGATTTTTTCTCCCAAATTGGCCATTGGGTTTTTTATCTGGTTTTTCGCCTCTCCCGGGAGATCACATGGGTTCGGGTGGGATGGAGAGTGATAGAAGATTTGAGGTTAGGATCAGATCAGCCATGATCTTATTGAATGGTGGAGCAGGCTCGAGGGGCTGATTGGCCTACTCCTGCTCCTATTTCTTATGTTCTTATGTTCTTATTTGTTCTTATATACCCAATGACTGAGCCTCCACAGCCCTCTGGGGTAGAGAATTCCATAGATTCACCATCCTCTGTGTGAAGAAATTTCTCCTCATCTCAGTCCTGAATGGCCCACCCTTTATCCTGAGGCTGTGGCCCCTGGTTCTAGACTCCCCAGCCAAGGGAAACATTCTCCCAGCATCCACCCTATCAAGCCCTGTAATAATTTTGTATGCTTCAATGAGATCCCCTCTCATTCTTCTGAATTCAAGAGAATACAACCTTCACCTGACTCAGAGGCGAAGGTGCTGCCCACTGAGCCATGGCTGGCAAATGGAAAACCCATAAAGAACAAAGAGATGGGCGAGCAGTTCATCGCATTTTGGTGATGTTGGTTCTGCAATATTTCTTTCTTTGTTGCTGTGCTGAGATACTCGGTCTATCATAGCTGTAGTTCCTTTTGGATCTCACTAGACAGCCTCACCACTTGAGGGGGGGATCAATTGACTGCTCATGGATCTCGAGCATCATTTATTTTCCTTTTAAAGACAAAAGTACTGATATTATGTCAATACTGTAGACATGTAAAACACAAGAATCACCTGGTAGTCCATCTATTGTAATGCAGGTCAGTCGTCTTACCGATATTTATACCTCAATCAACATCATGAAAGAAACAAATTGTCGAGTCTTTTATCTTGTTGCTGTTTGTGGGACCTTGTTGGGCACAAATTGGCCAGCATTATCTTACATTACATCAAAGAAGAAGATAGGAGCTGGAGTAGGCCATTCAATGAGATCATGGCTGATCATCCAAATTTAGTACCCTGTCCCTGCCTTCTCCCCATATCTCTTGATCGCTTTAGCCTTAAGAAACATATCCAACTCCTTCTTGAATATATTTAATGAATTGGCCTCCACTGCCTTCTGTGGTAGAGAATTCCACAGGTTCACCACTCTCTGGGTGAAGAAATTCCTCCTCATCTCAGTCCTAAATGGCTTACCCCTTATCCTTAGACTGTGACCCCTGGTTCTGGACTCCCCTGCCATCGGGAACATCCTTCCTGCATCTAGCCTGTCCAGGCCTGACAGAATTTTATAAGTTTCAATGAGATCCCCTCTCATTCTTCTAAACTCCAGTGAGTATAAGTCCAATCGACCCAATCTCTCCTCATACGTCATTCCTGCCATCCCAGGTGTCAGTCTGGTGAATCTTTGCTGCACTCCCTCCATGGTAAGAACATCCTTCCTCAGATAAGACGACCAAAACTGCACACAATACTCAAGGTGTGGTCTCACCAAGGCCCTGTACAACTGTAGCAAGACATCCTTGTTCTTGACTACTTCACTGGCTGTGAAAGCGTTTTGGGACATGCTGAGGACAGGTAAGGTGCTGTATAATCTCTGCCTTTAATGATCATAAACTGTGCAGCATTATCTGTAGTCTTTGATTAATCTCGCTATTTTCATCTGTTTGGGACTTTCAGTCTCATTGCTAAATGTTTCAAAAGTGTCAGCGGTCAGCAGCGGTGCGATAAAATGATCTAAAACGCCTTTTTGTTTGTATCCTTTGCTGAAGCCCTGTGCAAAATCCAAATAATATACAATCCATATTGCAAGATTTACAATAACACAAAACTCGTAATGTTGCTCTGAGCAGAATGGGATTTTTCCACCGGTACGAAGATGTTGTTCTTTTAGGTGTTGCGGTGTTTTTCTTTAATCGACCTGGAAGATTGTCAGCAAAGTCATTTATCTTGTCTCACACAATTTAACTGGAACTCAGGAAGAATAGAATGAGCCAGATTTTGTCCTGTGTTGTGACAAATGTTCCTTGAATTCAACGTTTAATATTTTATGTGTTTATTTGCTTTGAATTTCAGCTTGAAATGAAACCTTGCTCAATATTTAATTGATCAATTCTCATTAGACTGATGTTTTATTTATTGGCGCTAACTTTAATGTGACAAAAATTGACTCTGATTTCACTGTTAGAACATAAGAACATAAGAAATAGGAGCAGGAGTCGGCCAATTGGCCCCTCGAGCCTGCTCCGCCATTCAATAAGATCATGGCTGATCTGATCCTAACCGCCAATCCACTATCACAGAACCATCTCCTGAATCTAACAGAATTAGACACACGAACTAGGAGCAGGATCAGGCTACACGGCCCCTGGGCCCGCTCCGCTACCCACAGGGCCATGACCGATCCGAACCTAGACTCATGTCCAAATTCCTGCCCGCTCCCCGTAACCCTTAATTCCCTTTACTTCTAGGAAACTGTCTATTTCTGTTTTAAATTTATGTAATGATGTAGCTTCTACAGCTTTTTGGGGCAGCATATTCCATGGACCTACCACCCTCTGAGTGAAGTAGTTCCTCCTCATCTCAGTTTTGAAAGAGCAGCCCCTTACTCTAAGACTATGCCCCCTAGTTCTAGTTTCACCCATCATCGGGAACATCCTCCCCGCATCCACCCGATCCGACCCCTTCACAATCTTATATGTTTCAATAAGATCGCCTCTCATTCTTCTGAACTCCAATGAGTAGAGTCCCAATCTACTCAACCTCTCCTCATATGTCCATCCCCTCATCCCCAGGATTAACTGAGTGAACCTTCTTTGTACTGACTCGAGAGCAAGTATGTCTTTTCTTAAGTATGGACACCAAAACTGTACGCAGTATTCCAGGTGCGGTCTCACCAATACCTTGTACAACTGAAGCAATACCTCCCTATTTTTATATTCTATCCCCCTAGCAATGAAAGCCAACATTCCATTGGCCTTCTTAATCACTTGCTGCACCTGCATACTAACCTTTTGAGTTTCGTGCACCAGGACCCCAGATCCCTTTGTACTTCAGTACTTTCCAGTTTCTTGCCATTAAGATAATAACTTGCTCTACGATTTTTCCTGCCAAAATGCATAACCTCACACTTTCCAGTATTGTATTCCATCTGCCAAATCTCTGCCCACTTACTTAGCCTGTCTATGTCCCCGTGCAGGTTTTTTATGTCGTCCTCACTCACTACTTTCCCTCCCATCTTAGTATCATCTGCAAACTTTGATATGTTACACTCGGTCCCCTCCTCCAAATCGTTAATATAGATTGTAATGAGTTGGGGACCCAGCACTGACCCCTGCGGAACACCACTAGTTACTGATTGCCAGTCTGAGAATGAACCATTTATCCCAACTCTCTGCCTTCTGTTAGATAGCCAATCCTCTATCCATGCCAGAATATTACCCCCAATCCTGTGATTTTTTATCTTAAGCAATAATCTTTTGTGTGGCACCTTGTCAAATGCCTTTTGGAAGTCTAAATACACTACGTCCGCTGGTTCCCCTTTATCCACCCTATATGTTACTTCCTCAAAGAACTCCAGCAAATTTGTCAAACATGACTTCCCCTTCATAAAACCATGCTGACTTTGTCCTATTAAATTATGATTATCCAAATGTCCTGTTACTGTCTCCTTAATAATGGACTCCAAAATTTTACCTACCACAGATGTTAGGCTAACCGGTCTATAGTTTCCAGCCTTCTGTCTACTGCCCTTTTTAAATAAGGGTGTTACATTAGCAGTTTTCCAGTCTGCCGGGACCTTTGCTGAGTACAGGGAGTTTTGGAAAATTATTACTAATGCATCCACAATCCCTACCGCCGCTTCCCTCAAGACCCTAGGATGTAGGCCATCAGGTCCAGGTGATTTATCCGCCTTGAGTCCCATTATTTTACCGAGTACCACTTCCTTAGTGATTTTGATCGTGTTTAGCTCCTCCCCCTCCCATATGAAACAATTTTTTTTAGCCTTTCTATC
Organism: Somniosus microcephalus; assembly: GCF_052327205.1. Lineage (NCBI taxonomy): Eukaryota > Metazoa > Chordata > Chondrichthyes > Squaliformes > Somniosidae > Somniosus > Somniosus microcephalus. Next base: position 320,191,659 of record NC_140991.1, on the reverse strand, counting down.
CGAGTTCACAAAACCCACAGGTTTATTTTTTGAGAGTCAGATCCAGAGTTAATGGGCGCATTCCTTTTCGTTCATGTACTCTGGTCTTGACACGGAGGGAGTGGCAGGCTTTAAATGGAGCATCTGGCCACATCATTCCATTGGATACTCAGCTGAACCTCTGGAGATCTGCGATTAAAGCAGCCCACTGAAATAAGAGACCGTGAGGGGCCATTAAGAAAGAAAGAAAGAATTTGCATTTCTGGAGCGCCTTTCAGGTCATCGGGACGTCCCAGAACCCTTTACAGTCAATGGAAACACTTTTTGAAGTGTAGTCACTGTTGTAATATAGGAAACGCAGCAGCCAATTTGCGCACAGCAAGCTCCCACAAAGGAGGTGAAGGACCATATTTGTTCCATTTGCCTACGAAGGGTTAATTGTCTTTTATTCATCGACATCTATGCTCCACAACTAAACAGCAGGTGGAAGTAAACTTGCAAAGTCAGTGTCAGCCGTGGCTCAGTGGGCAGCACCCTTGCCTCTGAGTCAGAAGGTTGTGGGTTCAAGTCCCACTCCAGAGACTTGAGCACAAAAATCTAGGCTGACAGTCCAGTGCAGTGCTGAGGGAGCACCGCAATGTCGGAGGGGCAGTATTGAGGGAGCGCTGCACTGTCGGAGGGGCAGTACTGAGGGTGTGCAGCACTGTCGGGGGGGCAGTACTGAGGGAGTGCTGCACTGTCGGAGGGGCAGTACTGAGGGAGTGCTGCACTGTCAGAGGGGCAGTACTGAGGGAGCACCGCAATGTCGGAGGGGCAGTATTGAGGGAGTGCTGCACTGTCGGAGGGGCAGTACTGAGGGTGTGCAGCACTGTCGCAGGGTCGGTATTGAGGGAGCGCTGCACTGTCGGAGGGGCAGTACTGAGGGAGCGCCGCACTGTCAGAGGGGCAGTATTGAGGGAGCGCTGCACTGTCAGAGGGGCAGTACTGAGGGAGCGCTGCACTGTCGGAGGGGCAGTACTGAGGGAGCGCTGCACTGTCGGAGGGGCAGTGCTGAGGGAGCGCCGCACTGTCGGAGGGGCAGTACTGAGGGAGTGCTGCACTGTCGGAGGGGCAGTACTGAGGGAGCGCTGCACTGTCGGAGGGGCAGTACTGAGGGAATGCTGCATTGTCGGAGGTGCCGTCTTTTGGACGAGACGCTAAACCGAGGCCCCGTCTGCTCTCTCAGGTGGATGTAAAAGATCCCACGGCACTATTTCAAAGAAGAGCAGGGGAGTTCTCCCCGGTGTCCTGGGGCCAATATTTATCCCTCAATCAACATCACTAAAAACAGATGATCTGGTCATTATCACATTGCTGTTTGTGGGAGCTTGCTGTGCGCAAATTGTCTGCCGCGTTTCCTACATTACAACAGTGACTACACTTCAAAAAGTGCTTTATTGGCTGTAAAGTGCTTTGGGACGTCTGGTGGGTGTGAAAGGCGCTATAGAAATACAAGTCTTTGGCCTAGAAATTCAGTTGCGTTCGCCAGCCGTTAGCGCCTTAGGAGGGGTAGATCTCGAGCGCTAGGCACTTAGCGGCCGGGCGCAGGACGATCTGCGCCTACGCCCAACTTCAGTAGACATTTAGCGCCGGCGCAAAGTGTTTGCGCGCGCTCAGCTGCGCGCGCAACTTATGACGTCATTTCGTCGTGCAACGCCCTTTGTGCGCCCCAAACCAGAACTTCAGTCACGCCCGCCCAATGTGGGCGTGGCGGTGTTAAGAACTGTGAAGTGGAACGCAGCAGAGGCCCTGCGGGCCTCGGGGAGCGCTAATTAAAGGACACTTACACTGAACTATAAAGGCCAGCCATTTTGCTGCAATGACTTTTCTGCAACGGATTTCTGGACAGAGACCAAGGAAGAGACCTTACTGATTTGGCCCAACATAGGAGAGGTATTTTTGGCTTCTGGCCAGAGCTTGGAAATTTGCCTCATTGTGATTTCATTGTTTGCAAGTATATTATGGAGGCTGCATGGGGTTCCAAACCTCAGTTCCAGCATTATATGCGAAGGGCTCGCAGATGCTGTGTGAGAGGGGCAGCCATGCCTAGATGCAGAGGGGGCATCAGGCGTCGGCAACGTAGGCCTTACCCACTCAGGGAATACCGCCAGCAGGTGTCCTATCTCACCATGACTGCCGCGCAGTGTGTTAAGAGGCTGCGCTTCAGAAGGGAGGTGGTTGCAGAGATCTGCCAGCTGCTTCACAGAGATCTGCGTCCACAGCTGATGTGCAGGACGTCTCTGTCGGTGGAAGTGAAGGTCACGGTGGCTCTGAACTTTTATGCAAGCGGCTCCTTCCAAGCCGCTGCTGGGGACATAGCTAACATCTCCCAGTTCGCCGTGCATCGCTGCATCCGGCAGGTCACCGATGCCCTTTTCACAAGGAGACACCAATTCATCTCCTTCCCCATGACCCTAGAGAGGCAGGAGCAGCGTGCAGTCGGATTTGCGAGGATCGCCGACTTCCCCATGGTGCAGGGCGCCATTGACTGCACGCATGTGGCTATGCGGGCACCTATCGACAATGCCGAGGATTACCGCAACCGGAAGGGCTACCATTCCCTCAATGTACAGCTGGTGTGTGACCACAGGCAGCGCATCCTAGCTGTCAATGCCCGCTTTCCAGGCAGCAGCCACGATGCATTTATCCTGCGCCAGACTACTGTGGCTGACATGTTCCAGGCACAGCCTCCCCCAAGAGGATGGCTTATCGGGGACAAAGGCTATCCTTTGTGTACATGGCTCATGACCCCGCTCCGCGCGCCCAGGACCCCTGCTGAGGAGGCATACAACGAAAGCCATCAAGCCACAAGGAACATCATAGAGCAAACGATTGGCGTCCTCAAGCAACGGTTCCGCTGCCTGGATCGCTCCGGCGGATCTCTGCAGTATTCGCCGGATAGAGTCTCCCAGTTCGTCGTCGTTTGCTGCATGCTGCACAACCTGGCTATCCGCAGGACTCAGGCACTGCCACCTCACGTTGGACCACCACCTCAGGAGGATGAGCAGGAGGACCATGAGGAGGAGGAGGAGGAGGAGGAGGAGTACCAGCCCAGGAGGGAGCCACAAGGTCCAAGGGCCGTCCGTCGGCGGCTTATTGAACGACACTTCTAGGCCCCCTGTCAGGGAATGGCTTGTGGCAATGAAGGCACATGAATGCAGCCGCTCCGCAAGCCCTCAGCCGGTTAACGCAACAACCACTTGAAACATCACACATGGACAAGCTGAATAAAGAAAAAGCTTTATTGAACAAACTCAGGGCCCTTCCCACATGAAACCCAAAAACAGACAACACCCCCAAAAAACAGTCAAAAACATATCTCACTCCCACAACCTGGGGAGGAATAACAAAACTTGTCCATCCAAATGGCCTTCATCCTCGGCCTTACCAAAAGAACCCCCCCCATAGACAACACAACCACCCCCATATAAAAAAACATTTGGCAACACACTCTACTTTGTGTGCCGAGAGGGCGAGTCCTTGTCCAGGCTTTTCCGGCCCCTGGCCGACCTGCTGCTCTGCCTCAACCTGGGCCCTGTGGGTGCTGCAAGGCTGGGGGAAGGCTCCTGAGGGGCACATTGCGTGACGGCAGATGCCCTTGGGGGTCGGCCTAGACGAGCTCTGGCCCTCGAGGGGCCAGCTGCTGACTGCTGCAGCTGTGGCTGGGCAGCATCAGTCTCTCCAGCAGCTCGTCGCAGCTTCTCTGGGGGAGTGGTAGTGGCGGCTGCAGCAATGGGGGCAAGCTGGCTGATGCCAGGCGCTCGCTGCTCGCCTGAGACACTGGCACTCGGACGGGCTGGCACTGCAGCAAGCGTAGCAATCTGGTGAAGGCCAGACCGCTGTGCTGCTGCAGCGCGGCGGGTGCCCTGGCGATGCCTGCCTGACACAGCGAGTGTGGCAGCAGTGAGTGCCCGTACTGCCCTGGTCTGTGCCCGCATCAGACCAGCCAGTGACGGCACGGCACCACTGATCAACTGTCCACTCGCTGCCTGTGCTGCCCTGAATTCGTCCCGACTCGCGTCCTGTGCTGCCCTGAATTCGGCCCGACTCGCGTCCTGTGCTGCCCTGAATTCGGCCCGACTCGCGTCCTGTGCTGCCCTCAATTCGGCCCGACTCGCGTCCTGTGATGCCCCGAATTGTTCGAGACCCCTGGCCTGTGCTGCCGCGAGTTGTTCGAAACCCCTGGCCTGTGAGGCCCCGAAATCGGACACACTATGAGCCAGGGACTCAATGGCCTCAGGCAACCGTGCCACAACCCCCATGAACTCGGTGTGCCGACGATCCGAGTCCGCAGACATTTGATCAAGGAGGCGCACCTCCTGGGCGAGGACCGTCTCCGGACTGGAGGCCGGACTCTCCCTCTGGGGAGAAGGCAGCCGAGCTGCCCGACCCTTCCCGCGTGGCTGCACGCCACTGGGCCCAGCAACTACACTCCCCTGCAACACTTCCCCCCTCTGGGGAGAAGGCAGCCATGCTGCCCGACCCTCCCCGCGTGGCTGGACGCCACTGGGCACAGGAGCTACACCCCCCTGCAACACTTCCCCCTGGCTCTCCTCCAGGGAAGACGTGTCCCCTCCATTGCCATCCCCTGGCGCGGATGAGGGTTCCCCCGATGGGCCGCCTTCCTCTTGCTCCTCCTCTTCCGAGGGACTGACACTCGCAGCTTCAGGGACCTCCTCCTCACCAGCTGAAAGCAGGAAGGCACAAGAGTAGCTTTAGAGTGAGGACAGGGCGTCAGCGAGGGAGGCATGAGTGGTGGCATTCTGCGCATTGGTCGGACAGTGGCAAAGGATGTAGATCTGAAGCGCAAGGGGAACGAGAGAGGTCCAAAAGGTCATGTCCTTACCATTGGGGCCCAGCACAGGGTCGGCATCTCCAATTGCAACGGGGCCAATCACCCGGGCACCCATGAGTCGACCCACGCGCTCCTCCAGGTCACTGAGCTGCTGGAACTGGGGACGGCCTCCCCCGGTGACAGTCCGGCTCTTCAGATTCTGGGCCAGCTTGGCCTGCAAGAGAAAGGACGGCCTCTAAGTACAGTGTGGTGCACTGTTGTTGTGTGCACTGCCTCCCATGGTCGAATAGCTTGGCCAGTGTGGTGCCCTGTTGTTGTGTGCACTGCCTCCCATGGTCGAATAGCTTGGCCAGTGTGTAAAGTGCAGAAAGTGCAATTGATGTTCATGCCAGTGCCATAACTGCTGGATGAGGGCTGGCCATTAGGCCTTTGAGGTCCCTTTGCCCATAATGTGAGGTGCACATGCAAGGATGAGGAGGACACTGGAAAGGGTACTCACCCTGACAATCCGAGTGAGGTCGTTAAACTTTTTCCGGCATTGGACAACAGTCCGGGGGACATCGCAGGTGGCTGTGACCCTCTGGGCGATATCCCTCCAGGCTCTCCTGTACACCCTGTTGGGAGGCTTCTTGCCACTGTCCGGGAACAAGATATGGCTTCTCTTCTCCAAAGCCCTAACCAGCACCTTTAAATCATGGCCAGAGAAGCGCTGCGCTCGCTCACGGGCCCTCTGCATCCTTCCTGGTGCTATTTCTCTCCAGCAGCAGTGTTTAGGCCTAGCTGGAGGGCTGCAGTATCCAGGGCGTGGCAGCAGACCAAGTCGACCCTTCCCCCTTTAAGAGCTGGCCGGCGCCAGGGTGTCTGCTGTCAATCAAAACATGACCGCACCTGCGCTGCGCCCGGCCTCGGCGGTATCAGTCTGCACCGCCGGCTTAGCGCCTAAGGATAGCCGTGCATCGCCAGTTTTAGCGCTCGAGCAAACTCCTTGGCCAAAGCTACTGAATTTCGGCGAACTGCCCTCCACTTTCCGGCGGGCGCAAACTTTAGCGGCCGCCCGACTTTACCGCCCCAAAAGTGGCTATACTGAATTTCTAGGCCACTCTTTCTTTAATGGAAACTTAGTACAATACTATTTCATAATGTACCTGCAACGATGAACCTTCAACACTTCCCAAGGAGCCACCTCACTGGCCTAAAAGATGAGTAATTTGTGAATCCAGCCATGGAGTACACAATGTTTCTGCAGGGCTGGGTGGCAAGGCCGTGAAGCCCCGTTCACTGAATGACTGCTGCTGCTCCCTGGAGAAATAAGATAACCTTTCTGGTGCAGAGAATTTCCCCCCACGCTGCAGAGCCAACAGGCCTGGCGAAACATCATAGTTTGGGTTCACAATCATATAATCCTCTATCCCAGGGCCACAGCCACTGCAGCAACCTCAGATTCCTGGGATTTGCAGACTCGAATCCTGGGATTTCTGGATTGCGACGGCCACACCTCGGATCACTAGGGGCAGTGCTGTACTGTTTTGTGAACATACTTCTTGGGGATTATTTAATTCAGATTTTAATGAGGAAGGATTTTACTGATGATCCTAAGCCTACAATTGAGTGCTTGACAGTGAAATCATTATTTCTTAAATTTATTCCTCAGACGTGGGCACACTGGCAAGGCAGCATTTATTCCCCTTCCCTAGATATCATGAGAAGGTGGTGCTGGGTTTTCTCCATGTACTGCTCCTGTCCTTGTCTGATGGTGTTCCCACCATGGTGTTAGCTCGGGATTTCCGCAATGTTAACCCAGGAACAATGGCAACGTCAGTCCGAGTCAGCTTGGTGTGTGACTTGGACGGGAACATGGAGGAGATGGTGTTGCCATGACATTGCTGCTCTTGTCTTTCTAAGTGGTCAGGGTCACTGGGGAGAGACGTGCTGTCGAAGTAATCAATGTAACCTTGGCGAATTGCTGCAGTGAACATATACTGCAGGCACCATGCACTGGTGATGGAGGCAGTGGATATTGAGCCCAATAGCAGGGTCACCCATCAAGTGAACTCCTCTGTCCTAAGTTGGGGTTGAACTACTTTATTGTTGTTAGCAGAGAGGTCAATAACCAGGGGGCAGAGATTTAAAGTAATTGGGAGAAGGATTAGAGGGGAGTTGAGGAGAACTTTTTTCACCCAGAGGGTGGTGGGGGTCTGGAACTCACTGCCTGAAAGGGTGGTAGAGGCAGAAACCCTCATCGCATTTAAAAAGTACTTGGATATGCACTTGAAGTGCCGGAACCTACAGGGCTACGGACCAAGAGCTGGAAAGTGGGATTAGGCTGGAGAGATCTTTGTCGGCCGGCACAGACACGATGGGCCGAATGGCCTCCTTCTGTGATGTAAATTTCTATGATTCTATGTTGTGTAACTTTCAAAAGGGAATTGCGCATCTACTTGAAAAGAAAAAAATTTCAGGGCTCTGGGGAAAGAGCAGGGAGTGGGACTAATTGGAGAGCTCTTTCAGCAAGCCGGTACAGGCACGATGGGCCGAATGGCCTCCTTCTGTGCTGTGAGATTCTATAGTTGCAGCCATCCAGGCGAGTTCTGGTTATTCCATCACACTCCTGTTGAGTGTTAGCGATGGCGGAGTGGTTTGGAATTGTCAGGATGTAAGCCATTGGTTGCTGAGTAACCAGTCTCTGACCTGCTTGTGTTGCTATGGTGTTGCTATGGCGTTGCTATGGCTGGTCCAGTTCAGCTTCTGGCTAATGGTGACCATGCTCTAAGATGTTAATGGTGAGGACATAGCAATGGTGCTGCCATTGAAGGTAAGGAGAGATGGCTGGGCTTTCTCTTCTTCAAGGTGGTCATTATCTGCCACTTAGGTGAATTCCACAGGATATACGGCACAGAAACAGGCCATTCGGCCCAACCAGTCCATGCCGGCGTTTGTGCTCCACTCGAGCCTCCTCCCGTCTTTCCTCATCTAACTCTATCAGCGTAACCCTCTATTCCCTTCTCCCTCGTGTGCTTGTCCAGCCTCCCCTTAAATGCATCGATACTATTCGCCTCAACCACTCCCTGTGGGAGCGAGTTCCACATTCTCACCACTCTCTGGGTAAAGAAGTTTCTTCTGAATTCCCTGGTGTGAATGTTATCTGCCACTTGTCTGATTTCAGCGGGAATGAAAGTCAAGCACCCTTTCTAACTCATGAGGGGTCTGGACAGAGGAGATAGAGAGAAACTGTTCCCGTTGGCAGAGGGGTCGAGAACCAGAGGACACAGATTTAAGGTGATTGGCAGAAGATCCAAAGGAAAAACTTTTTTTACGCAGCGAGTGGTTAGGATCTGGAATGCACTGCCTGAGAGGGCGGTGGAGGCAGACTCAATCGTGGCTTTCAAAGGGAACTGGATAAGGACCTGAAGGAAAAACATTTGCAAGGCTACGGGGAAAGGGCGGGGGAGTGGGACTAGCTGAAGTGCTCTTGCAGAGAGCCGGCACGGGCTCGACGGGCCGAATGGCCTCCTCCTGTGCTGTAACCATTCTATAATTCTAGAAAACGCCCGATCTGGAATGCTAATTTGAAGCTCGGGCAGTAAGTTGAAAATCTACCCACGTATGCGCGGTGATTTGCAACATACGTGATGTCGCCACGTCCACGCACAGCTGATTGCGCACAAGTGTTTTGCGCACAAGTGTTTTGGGCACAAGTGTTTTGGGCCTATTCTTCTCTGGGCTGTAACTCGGATGAAAATGTCGGGATTTGTAAACGGGGCATCAGACATCAGAAAGCAGCAATGAACGATTCTCCATTTGCAACAAACTCCCAGCCTTGTTCTCATCCCCAAATGTGTTCACGGAAAAGAGTTTTTTGCTTCTTGTTAATAAATTAAGAGCAACTTGTACCGAAATACCTAGTCGGAGATAAAAACAAAAGAACATACGAATTAGGAGCAGCAGTCGGCCATTCGGCCCCTCGAGCCTGCTCCGCCATTCAATGAGATCATGGCTGATCTTCTGCCTCAACTCCATTCACCGGCCCTATCGCCATATCCCTTGATGTCTTTACTAGTCAGAAATCTACCCAATGACTGAGCCTCCACAGCCCTCTGGGGTAGAGAATTCCAAAGATTCACCACCCTCTGTGTAAACAAAAGGTAAATCCTGCACTCTAGTTTGGAACTAACATTAATCAGTCGAGTAAGGGCAATATTGGGAAGTATCTGTAGTGTATGTGCCTTTAAGTCAGAACTACTTTTACAGCTCCTGTATACTGTAGTACCGGCAGTGACCACACCTGTATATAAGCTTTGCGCATGCCTCTGTACCCCCAGTCTTGAGACTACCCTCCTCCAGTAAAGACCTGTTTATTGTTAATGTACAGCATCCGTGTGATTATTTAATAACAGCATATCCACTGAACCACGGATCCAGCAGTGGCAATGAGTGTCGATTCGAATCTACCTGCAACATAAAAAAAATATATATAGTCGAGGCCAGGAACACGGGCGTCGACCACGAGCAACCGCCCAGCAGTCAGGCAGAGATTGAACTTCGCAGGGGAGGCTGTGGAGAGCCGGGCTTGGTTCCCCAGCCACGACGAGCAGCAAGAGACCAACGACAGGTCCAGCGCAGACCCTTCCCGAGCAGCGGCGGCTGGAGCCGACCGACGGCGGAGAGAAAGCCGAGCAGCTTCGACGGGGTAAGACAGAGGGTGAAGAGTGCAGGACGCAGCCGGGGGTTGAACACCGAGCGGCGTTGAGAAAAAGAAAACAAACCGGAGAGAGAGAGGGTAGAGAAACAGCCGGGTTCTAGACTGAGTGGCGTCGAAAAATATAAAAAGAATAACGCACAGAGCACAGCCAGGGCTCACAGGCTGAACAGGGTCAGCGGGGCGAAGAAAGGGGAGCGCGGGAGACGCCATTGAGAAGAAGAAAGAGCACGGGAGATGCCATTTTTAGAAGCCGCAGTGGAGAAGAAGGGCGAGCGTGGGAAGGAAGGAAAGCGCGGGAGACGCCATTTTGTGCCAGCGGAGAAGAAGGGGAAGCGCGGGAGGCGCCATTTTTGACAGTTAACTCACACCCAAGGATGCCGAAGAGTGGCAGTATCTCTACGTTCGACAATGAAGTCGAAGATTGAGCGACATATGTGGAACGTATTGAGGTGTACTGCAGGGCGAATGAAGTGCCAGATGCTAATAAAGCACTGGCTCTGTTAAATTCCATGGGTGCAAAAACTTATGGGTTACTGCGAAATCTAATAACCCCAGAGAAGCCGGTAAACAAGAATTTTGAAAGCATAGTAGAAATCCTACAGGACCACTTAAACCCCACACCGCTGCTGATAGCAGAACGATTTAAGTTCCATAAAAGGAACCAACACAAAGACGAAAGCAATGCTGAGTACCTAACGGAACTGCGCAAGCTATCGAAACACTGCCAGTTTGGAGCGGGACTAGCAGATACGTTAAGGGACAAGTTTGTGCGTGGGCTACAAAGTGAAGGAACCCAGAAACGGCTTCTATCAGAAAAGGACCTTATGCTGGACAAAGCTTTCAGTATGGCAGTATCACACGAAGCAGCCGCAAGGGGCGCTGCAGAGATACAACGGAGACCGCAAGAATATGGCACCAATGAAATGTCCTATGGAACAGGGAAGTGCTATCGCTGTGGCAGAACAACACATGACCAGAAAGATTGTTGGTTCAAGAACCAAGTGTGCAGACAGTGTGGGAAAGCAGGACACATAGCAAGAGTCTGCAGGTCTGGGAAGAAAACCAACAGTAAGAAATCTCCACAGGAGAAGTACAAAAAGGTACACCAGGTGATGGACAGTGGTTCAGATGAACAGAAAAGTGACACAGACTCCGGAATCAAGGAGCTGGGTTGTCTGAAACTACATAAGGTAACAGAAATGGGGGATCACCAGACTATCTGGGTTACACTCAAGATAGACGGAGTCCAAGTGAAAATGGAATTGGACACAGGGTCAGCTCTAACAGTCATAAATCAAAGAGACTACAAGCGGCTATTTTCACACATACCCTTGAAAGCTACAGAGATTGTCTTGAAGACGTATACGGGACAAAAAGTCTAACCCAAAGGAAAAATAAGGGTGAAAGTGGCATATAAAGGCCAGCAAATACCTAAAATGGATATATATGTATTGCCAGATGGAGGACCACCACTGCTAGGACGTGAATGGATCCGGAAGATACAATTAGATTGGCATTCCATACAGGCACTGAAGGTTGAGGCCAAAAAGGATGACGACGTCACACCTGGACGACTGTCAAAAATGCTAACTGATGCAAAAGAAGTGTTCCAGGAGGGACTAGGAACACTAAAAGGAATAACAGCAACGATTAAAATAGAGGAAAATGCAAGCCCAAAGTTTCTGAAGGCCAGACCAGTGCTTTATGCGATCAGACCAGCTGTTGAAGCAGAGCTGGAAGGGTTGGAACGTTCAGGAGTACTGTCCAAAGTGGACTGGAGCGAGTGGGCTACACCCATTGTTCCTGTAATGAAGAGGTCGTTGAGTAATACGCCTGGGGAACCAAAGAAGGTCCGCATCCGTGGGGATTTTAAGGTGACCGTGAACCCAGTCCTTCACACGGTACAATATCCGCTTCCACGAATTGAGGATATTTTCGCCTTGCTATCTGGAGGTAAACGCTTCACCAAAATTGATCTAGCCCAGGCGTACTTGCAAATGGAGGTAGAAGAAGCTTCAAAACAATACCTTACGATCAACACTCATAAAGGTCTCTATCAATACAACCGGCTGGTGTTTGGAGTAGCCTCGGCTCTGGCTATCTGGCAAAGGGCGATGGATCAGGTCCTGCAAGGGATTTCAGGGACCCAGTGTTATTTGGACGACATCTTGGTCACGGGCGAAAATGACAGTGATCACCTCGCCAACTTGGAGCAAATGCTCACCAGATTAAAGGAGTATGGGCTACGAGCTAATCGCCACAAGTGCGAGTTTTTCCAGAAACAGATCTCGTATTGTGGCCACGTCATCGATGAAGAGGGGTTACATAAGTCCCCTGACAAGATTGAGGCAGTAGTCAAGGCTCCAGCACCGGAAAATATGTCACAACTGAGGTCGTTCCTCGGGCTGGTAAACTACTACCACAAGTTCTTACCAAATTTGTCTACGGTATTACACCCACTGAACACCCTACTGCAAACAGGGGTACCATGGAAGTGGGATGATGAACGTAGATGCGCTTTCCAGAAGTGCAAAGAATTGATCACATCAAAAGAGGTGTTGGCCCATTTCAACCCAGCACTACCAATTCGTTTGGCATGTGATGCATCACCCTATGGTATTGGAGCGGTGCTGTCGCACAAATTCCCTGACGGGTTGGAGAGGCCAGTAGCCTTTGCGTCTCGGTCACTAACCTCAGCCGAGCGCAACTACGCCCAGATTGACAGGGAGGCCCTCAGCCTAGTATGGAGAGTAAAAAAATTCAACCATTATCTGCATGGGCAGAAGTTCACCTTGCTGACTGACCACTAACCACTTGTCTCCATCTTTAATCCTAAGAAGGGCGTTCCAGTGATGACTGCACAGCGGTTACAAAGATGGTCCCTGTTTCTAGGGGCGAATCAATATGAAATAGAATATAAAGGCACGAAACAGCATGGGAACGCTGATGGGCTATCGCGCCTGCCACTGCCTACTGTGGAGGAAGCACCAGCAGTGGACCCTATCGAGATATTTTATTCGTCAATAATTGAACGATTGCCAGTAATGAACGCGGATATAGAGAAGGAGACCCGCAATGATCCGACGCTGTCTCGGGTATATGAATTGACGGTGAGGGGATGGCCAACTCATGGCGACTCACTGTTGCCAGCATTCTCATCCAGAAGAGAACAGCTGTCGGTATGCTAGGGGACAGTGATGTGTGGGTCCAGAGTGTTGATTCCACCCAAGTTAAGGGAGAGAGTGCTAAATGAGCTACATGAAGGTCATCTGGGGGGAGTGAAAATGAAAAGCCTTGCTAGGGCTTGTGTGGTGGCCGGGAATCGATCAACAAATCGAAGACCTAACTAAGAGCTGCTTAGGATGCCAGGAGGTCCAAAATGCATCACCACATGCCCCTCTACACCCATGGGAGTGGCCCTCCTCTCCATGGCAACGGGTGCATATTGATTTTGCTGGTCCATTCATGGACTCAATGTTCTTAATAGCAGTGGATGCTCATTCAAAGTGGCCTGAGGTGATAAAAATGTCTTCAACCACTGCAGAAAAAACGATTGCAGTCCTACGGACCATATTTGCCAGAAACGGTTTGCCAGAGCAGATTTGCTCTGATAATGGACCACAGTTTGTGTCCGAAGAGTTCCAAAAATTTATGAGAAGGAATGGGGTAAGGCATTACACATCCGCCCCGTATCATCCAGCCACAAATGGATTGGCTGAGAGGTTCGTACAAACCTTTAAAAAGGCAATAAAGGCCATGTACGACGATGAAATGCCACTACAGCATAAGGTGGACAATTTCTTATTACCCTACAGAAATGCGACACATGCAGTTACCAACCAGACCCCGGCCATGATGTTCTTTAACCGAAGGTTGAGATCTCGTCTGGATTTGCTCAGACCAAATGTGCGAAGAAATGTTGAGGATAAACAATTCCAGCACATCAATGAGAAGCCGACAAGGAGCTTCAACGTAGGACAACCAGTCTTGGCCCGTGACTACCGAACAGAGAAATGGCAACCCGGAACGATATGCACAAGGCAGGGGCCATTAATGTACACAGTGGATGTCGGGGAGAACATTGTGAGACGCCACGTCGATCAGATCTTAGCGTCACAGGAACGAGTCAACCCCATGTCTCGCGTACCTGGGGATGAACCCGACATACCGGTAGCATCTATCTCAGAACCAGTAGCAGTGGAACCCGATGAAAAGGGGCCAGAATTGCCTCCGCACCAAGAACAAGAACCGCAGGAAAGGCGCTATACCGAAAGGATCAGGAAGCCGCCCCAAAGACTGAATCTATAAATGGACTATTGTTGTTTAATGTGCATGTTAAAGTGTTAATTGTTATTTGAATATTATGGGTACTACTAATCCAAAAGGGGAGGAATTGTAGTGTATGTATCTTTAAGAGAGAACTACTTTTACAGCTCCTGTATACTGTAGTACCGGCAGTGACCACACCTGTATATAAGCCTTGAGCAGGGATCTGTACCCCCAGTCTTGAGACTACCCTACTCCAGTAAACACCTGTTGATTGTTAAGTTACAGCATCCGTGTAGTTATTGAAAAACATCATACTCTCAGAATCATGGATCTAACAGCCGGGTGTCGGGGCTGGGATCTGCAGAGCTTTATTTAAGCGAGGCCCTGGCGTTGAGATCGGCAGCGCCTCCACGTCCCGCATCTTGCTGGGTTCGTCGCCCGCTACCGCTAACCCTTCCCACTCCCCGCCCTCCGACCCCTGGTGAAAATCGAGGCCAATGTATGCAGCCGATTGTTACCGTACCAACAGTGATATGGTGCACCTTATAGTAAGGGCTAGCGTTCCATCAATGTGCAATGGTTTGTGACCCCGAGAACAATGCAGAGCCGACAGACCCGGACTCCACCTCAGCAACAGCAGCTCTGCACAGTTATGCTTTCACTCAGGCATAGCGCCAAGGGCTGATTACATTCTTTTACTTTTCAAGAGGAACAGATGGCACAATTAGGACTTTTTGCTATCAATATAAAGTTTATGACTGAAATTTAAAAAGTTGGACTGTCTGCAAACCGGTTCTAGTTTGTGTTTGCACTGGGTGCTGTTGTGCTGCAGATGGGGTTAGCCTGGGTCCGGTGAGGCACTTTCTCCCACTACTCGTCAGAATTCGGTCCGGCCATCTTCACCCTTGAATTCTAACAACAGCTTATACAACGCCTTTAACATAAAGAATCACCCCAAAGTCCTTCCCAAACAGGCATAAGGAAAATGGATGCCAAGCCGAGAAAAGATATTCGGAGAGGTGACTGAACGTTAGGTCGAAGAGAGGGACTTTGAGAGGGTTTGTGAAGGAGAGAGCGGTGGTGAGGCTGGAAGGTTTAGGGAAGGAGTTCCAAAGAATATAATTGAGGGGCTGTAGGCTGTGCCAGCAATGGTCTTACGGGCCCCACAAGGAAAGTCCCAGCCTCCCCGTCTCTTGGACTCCACCCTTCCTTCCCGGGAGATCCTCGAGAAACCATGTCCCTGAGACTTACCTTCTTCAGTGCCGGCCTCTAAGAAGATAAGCTAAGAAGATAAGAATTAGGAGCAGGAGTTGGCCATTCGGCCCCTCGAGCCTGCTCCACCATTCAGTAAGACCATGGCTGATCTTCAACCTCAACTCCACTTTCCCGCCTGATCCCCATATCCCTCGATTCCCCTGGAGACCAAAAATCTATCGATCTCAGCCTTGAATATACTCAACGATTCAGCATCCACAGCCCTCTGGGGCAGAGAATTCTAAAGATTCACAACCCTCTGAGTGAAGAAATTCCTCCTCATCTGAGTCTTAAATGGCCGACCCCTTATCCTGAGACTGTGCCCCCTGGTTCTAGACTCTCCAGTCAGGGGGAAACAGCCTCTCAGCATCTACCCTGTCAATCCCCCTCAGAATCTTGTATGTTTCAATGAGATCACCTCTCATTCTTCTAAACTCCAGAGAGTATCGGCCCAATCTACTCAATCTCTCCTCATAGGACAACCCTCTCATCCCAGGGATCAATCTAGTGAACCTCAACTCAACCACCCGCCGCCCAAATCTCTGCTTCCGCCTGCCAGCTGGTGCTTCTCACCCGTTTTGGACGGGCAGCTAACTGGTGACGTGCAGAAGAGGCCCAGGAGTAAAAGATCCCTGCACTGCCAACCCTCTGACTAACTTAAATATATGGACAGTTGGGGCCTGAACACCAGCTTGCACCAAACTCTCACAGGGATCAAACTCTACTTACTTGATGAGGAGGATTGTTTTCAGTCAGAGTTGTGGGGATTGGAACGCTCGACCCGAGAAGGTGCTGGAAGCTGATTCCACCAATAATTTTCAAAGGGAGTTGGACGGGTTCTGGAGGAGGAGGAACTGACCGGGTTACGGAGAAAAGGGTTACGGGGTGTGGGACTAAACATGGCTGCTCCTTCAAAGAGCCGGCACAGACACGACGGGCCGAATGGCCTCCTCCTGTGCAGTAAGCTTCCATGATTCCACTTATTTCGCACCAGTATTAATTACAGATTAACGTCTCTCACTTATCAGTTAGTTCTTTCTGTAGTTTCAGGGCAAAGGGTCATTTAATTCTATTCCTGAAGCTTCCTTCTATAAAGCTCACCATTGTCCTCCACAAAAATTGAAAGGAGGAATATTTTTTATGGCTGTGTGGTGGTTAAAAACAATACAGTAAAGGAAACAAATATGTCACTCACTGACCTCAGCTTGTGTGCAGTGACTCTTTATTGAAATGAGCCGTTGAATGTTTGGACAAGCGCTGGTGTTTCTTCCCATCGCAGCCAATGCTCCCCGGAAGCTGCACTTTGTTCTTCGCGAGATGTTTCCTTCGGTCCCTTTATGTTTCTGCACTAGCGCGGTATTCACAGAGTAAAAGCCGGTGAGCGGCCTGCGCGGGACCTTGCAGATTACTGCACGGCTGCGCATGAGCGAGCGAGCGCACCTTAGCTGGAACATTGTTGACCTCAGCTGCAGTCCCACCCTGGAAATAAATGACCTTCCGAGAGAGGTCCGCCGCGATATATTGCGCACCGTGCGACTGTAATGCAATGTACACCTGTGTGTCACTGAGTGAGAGAATTAGTAAATGTAATAATAAAGAGGAATGAAAGAAATTGCATTTATATAGCCATAGAATCACAGAATAGTACAGCACAGAAGGAGGCCATTCGGCCCATCGAGTCTGCGCCGGCTCTTTCGAAGAGCGATCCAGTCAGTCCCACTCCCCCGCTCTTTCCCCATATCCCTGCAATTTTTTCTCCTTCAAGTATTTCTCCAATTCCCTTTCGAAGGCTACTATTGAATCTGTATCCACCGCCCTATCAGGCAGCGCATTCCAAATCCTAACCACTCGCTGCGTAAAAAAGTTTTTCCTCCTGTCGCCTCTTGTTCTTTTGCCAATCACCTTAAATCTGTGCCTCTGGTTATCGACCCTTCTGCCATTGGAAACAGTTTCTCTTTATTTACTCTGTCTAAACCCTTCATGATTTTAAACACCTCTAACAAATCTCCTCTTAGCCTTCTCTGCTGCAAGAAGACCAACCCCAGCTCCTCCAGTCTCTCCACATCACTGTAATCCCCTGCCACAGTACCAAAACGACTCTTATCAAAGTTACTAATGACATCCTATGTCACTGTGACAAAGGTAAACTATCCCTCCCCGTCCTGTCTGCAGCCTTTGACACGGTTGACCACGCCATCATCGTCAGAGTGTCCCAACGCACTTCACAGCTGGTGAAGTATTGTGAAATATGGTCACTGCTGTTTAGTAGACAAATGCGGCACCCAACCTGCACACAGTAAGGTCACCACAGTAAGGTCACACACAGTGAGGTCACACAGTGAGGTCACACAGTGAGGTCACACAGTGAGGTCACACACAGTGAGGTCACACAGTGAGGTCACACAGTGAGGTCACACACAGTAAGGTCACACAGTGAGGTCACACACAGTGAGGTCACACAGTGAGGTCACACACAGTGAGGTCACACACAGTGAGGTCACACAGTGAGGTCACACAGTGAGGTCACACACAGTGAGGTCACACAGTGAGGTCACACACAGTGAGGCCACACAGTGAGGTCACACACAGTGAGGTCACACAGTGAAGTCACACAGTGAGGTCACACACAGTGAGGTCACACAGTGAGGTCACACAGTGAGGTCACACACAGTGAGGTCACACAGTGAGGTCACACACAGTGAGGTCACACACAGTGAGGTCACACAGTGAGGTCACACACAGTGAGGTCACACAGTGAGGTCATACACAGTGAGGTCACACAGTGAGGTCAGACAGTGAGGTCAGACAGTGAGGTCAGACACAGTGAGGTCAGACACAGTGAGGTCACACACAGTGAGGTCACACAGTGAGGTCACACACAGTGAGGTCACACACAGTGAGGTCACACAGTGAGGTCACACACAGTGCGGTCACACAGTGAGGTCACACACAGTGAGGTCACACAAACAGCAATGACATTAATGAGCAGATAATTTGGTTTTGGTAGTATTAGTTGAAGGATAAAAGTTGGCCAGAACAACAGAAAACCTCTCCTGCTCTTCCTCAAATAGTGCTATTAGATTTTTATGGCCAACTTAACGAACAGACAGGGCCTTGCTTTACAGTTACACCTGAAAGATGGCACCTCCGACAGTGCAGCACTCCCTCGGTACTGCACTGGAGTGTCAGCCTAGAGCTTGGTGTTTAAGTTTCTGGAGTGGGATTTGACTCTGAGGTGAGGGTGCTGCCCACAGAGCCAAGATTGACACCTTGGTGTCACTAAAACTCGAGTAATCCTGGAGACATGAGTTCAAATCCCACCATGGGCAGCTGGGAAATTTATAATTCAAATAATTAAATAAACCTGGAATTCAAAGCCACTATAAGTAATGGTGACTGTGAAACTACTGATTGTTGTAACAAACCCATCTGGTTCACTAATGTCCTTTAGGGAAAGAAATCTGCCATCCTTACCCGGCCTGGCCTATATGTGACGCCCTATTGGCCTCCTTCTGAGGTCCCCACATCACAGAAGCCAGTCTTCAGCCTATTTGATTCACTCCACGTGATATCAAGAAATGGCTGAGCGCACTGGATACAGCAAAGGCTATGGGTCCTGGCTATCGTGCTGAAGAATTGTGCTCCAGAACTAGCCAAGCTGTTCCAGTACAGCTACAACACTGGCATCTATCCGACAATATGGAAAGCCCCATCCACCACCTTAAACACTCACTCCCTCCACCACCGGTGCACCGTGGCTGCAGTGTGTACCATCTACAAGATGCACTGCAGCAACTCGCCAAGGCTTCTTCGGCAGCACATCCCAAACCCGCGACCTCTACCACCTAGAAGGACGAGGGCAGCAGGCGCATGGGAACACCACCACCTCCAAGTTCCCCTCCAAGTCACACACCATCCTGACTTGGAAATATATCGGCCGTTCCTTCATCGTCGCTGGGTCAAAATCCTGGAACTCCCTCCCTAACAGCACTGTGGGAGCACCTTCACCACACGGACTGCAGCGGTTCAAGAAGGTGGCGCAACTAGGGATGGGCAATAAATGCTGGCCTTGAGTGGTAACACCCACATCTTAAATTTTTTTTTAGGTGGTTAATCCAGATAATTGCATCAGGAGTAGCGGAGTACGTTGCTGTGATGCCTCCTTTGTATTTGTGAATCGGGCGTTGAGTCGTTCTACATTCCACAGTCTGTCCTGACCACGGGTTTGTGCGGATACGGTTTAGGGTTGCCCATAAGCTTTGCAGGTCTTTCAGGAGGTGTTTGTTTGTGACTCCATTCAGCTTTCCAAGCATCGTCAGGGTTGAAGTCGCAATGTCAAAGGTTAAGCCCGTGGGTCCGAAATGGCGTACGCGACTTCAGGCGGTGGTGAGGTATGCTGGTGGGTGGGGAGACGTTTGTTTTCCACGATTCACTGGACTCCCCAAATGAAAACTATTAGTGTGCCTCTCAAAGAGCGTGCCTCAGTTTTCCTGCAATAAAAGAGTATGTAGAAAAGGGGAATGATTGTTTACATGCTGCAGCTCACAGTTTGGGTTTGTGCCATATTTACTCTGATCCAATAATTAACAATATATGTAAAGTAGGTAAGCTTACTTTGGCACTCCTTCTCATCCCTCACTCGACCCCAGCGCTGCAGACCTAGGAGACTTCCATTCACTCTCTCGGTAACCTCCATCCAAGAACCACAGCCTTGATAGGGAGGTCGTTTCCCCTTTCAAACAGGAACGCCCTCCCTTGCTGCACTTTCTGAGTACGACCTCCTAGGCATCACCCTCAAAATAAGAACATAAGCATTAGGAGCAGGAGTCGGTCATTCAGCCCCTTGAGCCTGCTCCGCCATTCAATAAGATCATGGCTGATCTTTGACCTCAACCACACGTTCTCGCCCGATCCCCATAGCCCTCGATTCCCCTAGAGTCCAAAACATCTATCGATCTCAGTCTTGAATATACTCAATGACTGAGCTTCCACAGCCCTCTGGGGTAGAGAATTCCAAACATTCACAAGGGAGCATTCCCCCCACATTTGTCCTTACCTTCATTGCAGTTTCACCAAAGTAATTTTGCAGCCAAACCAAACAAAACACTCGACGTCAATGCTGAGCAGCAGCCTTTCAAGAGCTGCTACCTCTCTGGATTTCCTGCTCTCCAGCTAAGCACATCACCGGCCAGGCTCCCTTAGCCCATTGTCCAAGCATGGGGAGGAGATGGAGTTGTCCTCGCAAAACTTGGTAAAACTAGCTTAACCCACTGCCAGCACAAGACCACCTGCACCACAGGTGGCTACTTATCTCAATTTGGCTGTCGTTGCAATATTGGAGCTACACGGCAAACTTTGTAGCCGTGGCTCAGTGGGCAGCAGCCTCGTCTCTGAGTCAGAAGGTTGCGGGTTCAAGTCCCACTCCAGGGACTTGAGCACAAAAATCTAGGCTGACACTCCAGTGCAGTGCTGAGGGAGCGCTGCACTGTCGGAGGGGCAGTACTGAGGGAGTGCCGCACTGTCGGAGGGGCAGTACTGAGGGAGCGCCGCACTGTCGGAGGGGCAGTACTGAGGGAGCACCGCACTGTCGGAGGGTCAGTACTGAGGGAGTGATGCACTGTCGGAGGGTCAGTACTGAGGGAGTGCTGCACTGTCAGAGGGGCAGTACTGAGGGAGCGCCGCACTGACAGAGGGGCAGTACTGAGGGAGCGCCGCACTGTCGGAGGGGCAGTACTGAGGTAGCGCCACACTGTCGGAGGGGCAGTACTGAGGGAGCACTGCACTGTCGGAGGGTCAGTACTGAGGGAGTGCTGCACTGTCGGAGGGTCAGTACCGAGGGAGTGCTGCACTGTCAGAGGGGCAGTACTGAGGGAGTGCTGCACTGTCGGAAGTGCTGTCTTTCAGATGAGATGTTAAATCGCGGCCCCGTCTGCTCTCTCAGGTGGACGTAAAAGATCCCATGACACGATTTTGAAGAAGAGCAGGGGAGTTCTCCCCGGTGTCCTGGGGCCAATATTTATCCCTGAATCAACATAATTAAAACAGATGATCTGGTCATTTTCACATTGCTGTTTGTGGGAGCTTGTTGTGGACAAATTGGCTGCCGTGTTTCCTACATTACAACAGTGACTACACTTCAAAAAGTACTTCATTGGCTGTAAAGCGCTTTGGGATGTCTGGTGGTCGTGAAAGGCGCTGGAGAAATGCAAGTCTTTCTTTTCTTTGTATCAATGTGAGGCTGAAGTTGCTCTGCAGTGACACCGATATGTCGAAGCATTTCCCCCTTTCGGGCGATCTGTGAGCTTGAATAATGAAGACAATCCCCTTCTATCAGCTCGATCTGCTGTGGGCTCTGCTGGAGGAAGACGCCTTTAAGCTAGCGCGTGGAATATCAATAGATTTTTCAATGACTTGTGTTAACATGGCCAAGTACAATTAGTGCAGTCAGCCTGCACTCGAAGCAAATCTACTCTCTTTGGGCTGCTTGAGTCAGACTGTCAGTAAGTGAGTTTGTGAGCGAAGACATTAAACATGAATTGTGCTACTTCTCGGTCCACGGGTCGTTAACAGACTGGAGTTCCTGTAATTTAAGGCTGTGTAAAGTTTAACGAATGCCCTGCTTAATACATTTGTTGTGACTATGGCTCCATTTGAAGGAGTATAAATGTCAATACTGCAATATATACGCCCTAATCACACCTCGTTTGAGGACGCTGTCCTGGCAACAGTGTGCAAATAGTCAGCTACTGCGAGTAAAAGAAGCAAATAAAACGAGCGAAGCAAGCCTGGTTATATTGAAGGGGCTCAGCCATCAGATCAACGTACTTTCGTGCCAAGATTTCCAAACAGATATGCGCAATGATGCAGCTACTAATTCTGTGCTGGCAAACCAGTGATTGTTACCGTGTTACAGAATCAAATCAAACCAGTGATTGTACGCGTGTTACAGACTCAAATCAAACCAGTGATTGTACGCGTGTTACAGACTCAAATCAAACCAGTGATTGTACGCGTGTTTGAAATGAAGAATAGATTTGCCTTTCTAATCTAGGCTTTATTAACTTAAAAATCCTGTAGCACATCTTTCAACACCCAGTCCCAACTAAAGGCTGGAAAGAACTGAATTTAAGATGGCCACCACAAATCACATGACATCAACTACCAATGAGATTACAGCATATATCCCAAGGCAGGAAACAAACAACCAATCACAATACTTCTTACTAAACATAAAGAATAATCACCACATTCACCCCTCCTTTTAAAATATACTCCAACCTAAATAACCTTTACAATTTATAATTAATTATTTACAACTAAAACTATGCACAGACAAAATAAAACTATTCAACATGACACAATACTAAGTGAGCAACAACAAATAGTAACATTGCACATAAGTATTAAGTATCTCTCAACTAAAACAATATAATATAATATTTCAACAATTTTAAAACATTACTATCAATTTAAAAGTCCATTTTCAATCGGTCGACCGGATATCTTCTTTGTGTCGACCGTCTTAACCTTGGTGAAATTCCTTGCCCTCCCACACCAGGAGACACAAAAGTATCTTCTGCAGGAAGGCTATCCATATCCCGATTTTCAACGGTTTCCGGATTAGAAATCCCATCAGGAGGTAAACTGGGACGGTCATGAACATCCATCGAGGGCTGACTAATAGAAGTATAATTATCTGCAGTCGGATTGGAAATATTCGTAGTATCTGTAACAGCATCCACATTATCTGAATCATGACTATTGTTAATATCCTCAGAAGAGGGCTGGCCACCACAAGGAGCCAAGTCTTTAATTGAAACGGTACTTTCTTTCCCATCTTGGAATCAAATATGAGCATATTGGGAATTTGCCTCCAACAGCTCCGCCTCCTCCACTAAAGGATCATATTTTGACAATCTAACATGGCGTCGAAGCAGCACAGGTCCCTGCATAGTAAGCCATGAAGGTACCGAATATCCCGTAGTAGATCTCCGCGGATAGTTAAAGAGCCTTTCATGGGGGGTCACATTAGTAGCCATTGAAAGCAATGATCTAATGGAATGCAGGGCATCAGGCAGTACCATTTCCCACTGTGTATTCTTAAGGTTCCGGGATGTCAAAGCCAACATAACTGCCTTCCAGATCACCCCATTGTATCGTTCGCACTGTCCATTACCCTGGGGATTATACGGGGTAGTTCTGCTAGTAGAAATTCCCCGACTCTGAAGGTATTCCTTCAACTGGGAAGACATAAAAGAACTTCCCTGATCCGAATGGATATACGCAGGCATCCCAAAGATGACAAAAAGTTGAGTCAGACATTTGATAACTGTAGCAGCTGATACATCTGTGCAAGGAAAAGCAAAAGGGAACCTTGAAAACTCATCCACAACAGTAAATATATATCGGTTTTGAGTAGTTGAAGGAAGAGGCCCCTTAAAATCGACGCTCAAACGTTCAAAAGGAGAAGTAGCCTTTATAAGATGAGCTCGTTGAGGCTTAAAGAAATTCGGTTTACACCGAGCACAGATAGAACATGATGAAGTCATCCGCTTGACGTCTTCAACTGAAAAGGGCAAATTCTTACTGCGTACGAAGTGTATCATCCTCGCAACCCCAGGATGGCATAAGGCATTGTGAAGATTAATAAGCGTATCTCCGTGAATCACAGAACAATAAGCCCTTGACAGCGCATCAGCAGCAACATTATCCTTCCTCGGACGATAAACTATATCAAAATGGTAACATGCCAACTCAATCCTCCACCTCATTATTTTATCATTCTTAATCTTTCCAAAATGTTTGACATCAAACATAAAGGACATAGACTTTTGATCAGTTACCAACGTAAAATGTCGCCCCGATAAATAATGTCTCCATTTACGCAGTGCTTCTACTATTGCATACGCCTCTTTCTCTATTGAAGAATGCCTTTTTTCACTATTGTTCAAGGTACGTGAGAAAAAGGCCACAGGTCTTCCATTTTGGTTCAGAGTAGCCCCAATTGCAAAATCAGAAGCGTCCGTCTCAATCACAAAAGGAACCTGCTCATCAATAGAATGCACAACTGCTCCAAGGATATCCTTTTTTAAATTATCAAAACATGTCCTGGCCTCCCATGATAGAGGATATGTCGTAACCCGAATAAGAGGCCGGATCTTCTGTGAAAAATTTGCAATCCAATTAGAATAGTAAGAAAACAGTCCAACAACTCGTTGCAAAGCCTTAGAATTAGTAGGACAAGGTAAATCAATCAATGGTCGCAGACGTTCTGGGTCTGGTTTAATCTTGTTTCCCGAGATAATGTACCCCAGTAGATTTACCTCAGTGGTCGAAAAGGTACACTTCTCTTTATTGAAAGTTGAACCAACTTTTTCCGCAGCTTGAAGGAATCTTTCTAAATTAGAATCATGCTCCACCCTTGATTTGCCACACACCGTGATGTCATCTAAGTATGAAAAGGTGTCAGAGAGAGAGTTATCACTTATAAAAGCATCCATTGCCCGTTGAAAACAAGCAACACCATTAGTAACACCAAATGGTATTCGGCAAAACTGATACAGCTTTCCACCAGCCTCAAAGGCCGTATATGGTTGATCCTTCTTAACAATAGGAATCTGATGATAAGCACTCTTTAGGTCAATAGTGCTAAAAACCTTATACTGAGATACTTTATTGATAAGCTCATCAATCTTAGGCAAAGGGTACGCATCTAATTGAGCATACCTATTAATAGTTTGGGAATAGTCTATCACCATTCATTTCTTATGTCTCTCGTTAGTCATGACAACTACCTGTGCCCGCCAAGGCGAACAAATAGGTTCAATGATTCCTTCCAATAAGAGACGTTGAACTTCAGAATTAATAAATTCTCTATCCTGACTGCTATACCTTCTTGACTTGGTAGCAATTGGCTTACAATCCGGCATCAAATTGGAAAAAAGTGATAATGGAGAAATGGATAAAGAGGTTAATCCACAAATAGATAAAGGTGGCTTAGTCCCTCCAAATGAAAGACTGAGAGACCCGTGTAACTGAAGCACATCATGACCAATCAAAATATCCGCACAGAGATTAGGCAAAACAGATAGGCGTATATCAGTATACGTATTACCTAGAAGAATCAATTTCACAAGGCAACAACCAGCTACTTGTGAAGTGAGAGTCGTCTGAGCCATACACACCTGATAGGAAACAGGCGAAATTTTCAAATGCTTCTCCTTTGCAAACTGAAGACTTATAAAACTCTCGGTACTGCCCATATCTATAAGGGCCTTCACTTCCAACCCATTAACTTGGGCCGTAACTATAGCTTTGTTTAGGCCATGAGCAAATGCAGCAGAAATTGATGCAATAAACGCCCTATCTAAAGGCTGAATAGTCACAGAGGAGGTAATTGAACCTGATGATTTACACACACGTGCGTAATGACCTCTCTTGCCGCATTTACTACACACAGCCTCCCAAGCAGGACACTTCAGACGAGGGTGCCGGACTTTCCCACAAAAATAACACTTCTGAATCCTAGAGGCAACAGCCGCTGAAGTAGAAACTGTTTTAGAATCTAGTAAACCACTCCTGGTAAGTCCACATAATTCCTTTTCATCCGGAACTGCCGAAACCACAGTCACAGGCCGATTAAAAAGAGCATAAGAATCCGAACTTCTCTGAGCCACATCCAATGTAGAAGCTTGCTCAAAAGCACTCTTAAGATCCAAAGTCTTATTTTCTAACAACCGCTGACGAATTGATCTAGACAGTAATCCATTAATAAAAGCATCCCGTACCGATTCTTCCTTATATTCTTCAGCCGTCACGGCCTTATAATTACAGTTAACACTAAGGCACCGAAGTGCTTGTAAATAAGTATCCAAAGATTCTCCCACCTGCTGCCTACGGGCAGATAGAAGGTGACGTGCAAATACCTCATTCTTTGGTTTAACAAAAATCTTTTCCAATGTAGAAATAGCCACTTTGTAAGTTTTACAGTCCAAAATATACTTATACACATCCGGAGCAATGTAGTTGATCAGCATATTCAGCTTATTTAGAGACTCTTGATCCAACATGCCCAAAAAGTTTTTTAATGTACAATACCAGTGTTTCCATTTATCATCCACTCCTGCAGAATTAGGGTCAGCATTGAATCGTTCTGGTTGAAGATATCGCTCCATTCTGACATAAAGTTAATAAATTGAAATGAAGAATAGATTTGCCTTTCTAATCTAGGCTTTATTAACTTAAAAATCCTGTAGCACATCTTTCAACACCCAGTCCCAACTAAAGGCTGGAAAGAACTGAATTTAAGATGGCCACCACAAATCACATGACATCAACTACCAATGAGATTACAGCATATATCCCAAGGCAGGAAACAAACAACCAATCACAATACTTCTTACTAAACATAAAGAATAATCACCACAGTGTTACAGACTCAAATCAAACCAGCGATTGTACATGTTACAGAATCAAATCAAACCAGTGATTGTACGCATGTTACAGAATCAAATCAAACCAGTGATTGTACGCGTGTTACAGACTCAAATCAAACCAGTGATTAACACGCGTGTTACAGAATCAAATCAAACCAGTGATTGTTACCGTGTTACAGAATCAAATCAAACCAGTGATTGTTACCGTATTACAGAATCAAATCAAACCAGTGATTGTACGCGTGTTACAGAATCAAATCAAACCAGTGATTGTACACGTGTTACAGAATCAAATCAAACCAGTGATTGTACGCGTGTTACAGAATCAAATCAAACCAGTGATTGTACGCGTGTTACAGAATCAAATCAAGCCAGTGATTGTATGCGTGTTACAGACTCAAATCAAACAGTGATTGTTACCGTTACAGAATCAAATCAAACCAGTGATTGTTACCGTGTTACAGAATCAAATCAAACCAGTGATTGTATGCGTGTTACAGACTCAAATCAAACAGTGATTGTTACCGTTACAGAATCAAATCAAACCAGTGATTGTTACCGTGTTACAGAATCAAATCAAACCAGTGATTGTTACCGTGTTACAGAATCAAATCAAACCAGTGATTGTTACCGTGTTACAGAATCAAACCAAACCAGTGATTGTACGCGTGTTACAGAATCAAATCAAACCAGTGATTGTTAACGTGTTACAGAATCAAATCAAACCAGTGATTGTTACCGTGTTACAGACTCAAATCAAACCAGTGATTGTTACCGTGTTACAGACTCAAATCAAACCAGTGAGTGTACGCGTTGTACAGACTGAAATCAAACCAGTGATTGTACGTGTTGTACAGACTGAAATCAAACCAGTGATTGTATGCGTGTTCCACAATCAAATCAAATCAGTGAGTGTACGCGTTGTACAGACTGAAATCAAACCAGTGATTGTACGCGTTGTACAGACTGAAATCAAACCAGTGATTGTACACGTTGTACAGGCTGAAATCAAACCAGTGATTGTACGCGTTGTACAGACTCAAATCAAACCAGTGATTGTACGTGTGTTACAGACTCAAATCAAACCAGTGATTGTACGCGTGTTACAGAATCAAATCAAATCAGTGATTGTACGCGTGTTACACAATCAAATCAAACCAGTGATTGTACGCATGTTACAGACTCAAATCAAATCAGTGATTGTACGCGTGTTACACAATCAAATCAAACCAGTGATTGTACGCATGTTACAGACTCAAATCAAACCAGTGATTGTACGCGTGTTACAGAATCAAATCAAACCAGTGATTGTACGTGTGTTACAGACTCAAATCAAACCAGTGATTGTACGCGTGTTACAGAATCAAATCAAACCAGTGATTGTACGCGTGTTACAGACTCAAATCAAACCAGTGATTGTACGCGTGTTACAGAATCAAATCAAATCAGTGATTGTACGCGTGTTACAGACTCAAATCAAACCAGTGAGTGTACGTGTTACAGACTCAAATCAAACCAGTGATTGTACGCGTGTTACAGACTCAAATCAAACCAGTGATTGTACGCGTGTTACAGAATCAAATCAAATCAGTGATTGTACGTGTGTTACAGACTCAAATCAAACCAGTGATTGTACGCGTGTTACAGAATCAAATCAAATCAGTGATTGTACGCGTGTTACAGAATCAAATCAAACCAGTGATTGTACGCGTGTTACAGAATCAAATCAAATCAGTGATTGTACGCGTGTTACACAATCAAATCAAACCAGTGATTGTACGCATGTTACAGACTCAAATCAAACCAGTGATTGTACGCGTGTTACAGACTCAAATCAAACCAGTGATTGTACGCGTGTTACAGAATCAAATCAAATCAGTGATTGTACGCGTGTTACAGACTCAAATCAAACCAGTGATTGTACGCGTGTTACAGACTCAAATCAAACCAGTGATTGTACGCGTGTTACAGACTCAAATCAAACCAGTGATTGTACGCGTGTTACAGACTCAAATCAAACCAGTGATTGTACGCGTGTTACAGACTCAAATCAAACCAGTGATTGTACGCGTGTTACAGACTCAAATCAAACCAGTGATTGTACGCATGTTACAGACTCAAATCAAACCAGTGATTGTACGCGTGTTACAGACTCAAATCAAACCAGTGATTGTACGCGTGTTACAGAATCAAATCAAACCAGTGATTGTACGTGTGTTACAGACTCAAATCAAACCAGTGATTGTACGCGTGTTACAGACTCAAATCAAACCAGTGATTGTACGCATGTTACAGACTCAAATCAAACCAGTGATTGTACGCGTGTTACAGAATCAAATCAAACCAGTGATTGTACGTGTGTTACAGAATCAAATCAAACCAGTGATTGTACGCGTGTTACAGAATCAAATCAAATCAGTGATTGTACGCGTGTTACAGAATCAAATCAAACCAGTGATTGTACGTGTGTTACAGAATCAAATCAAACCAGTGATTGTACGCATGTTACAGACTCAAATCAAATCAGTGATTGTACGCGTGTTACACAATCAAATCAAACCAGTGATTGTACGTGTGTTACAGAATCAAATCAAACCAGTGATTGTACGCATGTTACAGAATCAAATCAAATCAGTGATTGTACGCGTGTTACAGACTCAAATCAAATCAGTGATTGTACGTGTGTTACAGAATCAAATCAAACCAGTGATTGTACGCATGTTACAGACTCAAATCAAACCAGTGATTGTACGTGTGTTACAGAATCAAATCAAACCAGTGATTGTACGCATGTTACAGACTCAAATCAAACCAGTGATTGTACGTGTGTTACAGAATCAAATCAAACCAGTGATTGTACGCGTGTTACAGAATCAAATCAAATCAGTGATTGTACGCGTGTTACAGAATCAAATCAAACCAGTGATTGTACGTGTGTTACAGAATCAAATCAAACCAGTGATTGTACGCATGTTACAGACTCAAATCAAATCAGTGATTGTACGCGTGTTACACAATCAAATCAAACCAGTGATTGTACGTGTGTTACAGAATCAAATCAAACCAGTGATTGTACGCATGTTACAGAATCAAATCAAATCAGTGATTGTACGCGTGTTACAGACTCAAATCAAATCAGTGATTGTACGTGTGTTACAGAATCAAATCAAACCAGTGATTGTACGCATGTTACAGAATCAAATCAAATCAGTGATTGTACGCGTGTTACACAATCAAATCAAATCAGTGATTGTACGCATGTTACACAATCAAATCAAACCAGTGATTGTACGTGTGTTACAGAATCAAATCAAACCAGTGATTGTACGCGTGTTACACAATCAAATCAAACCAGTGATTGTACGTGTGTTACAGAATCAAATCAAACCAGTGATTGTACGTGTGTTACAGAATCAAATCAAATCAGTGATTGTACGCGTGTTACACAATCAAATCAAATCAGTGATTGTACGCGTGTTACACAATCAAATCAAACCAGTGATTGTACGCATGTTACAGACTCAAATCAAACCAGTGATTGTACGCGTGTTACAGAATCAAATCAAACCAGTGATTGTACGTGTGTTACAGACTCAAATCAAACCAGTGATTGTACGCGTGTTACAGACTCAAATCAAACCAGTGATTGTACGCGTGTTACAGAATCAAATCAAATCAGTGATTGTACGCGTGTTACAGACTCAAATCAAACCAGTGAGTGTACGTGTTACAGACTCAAATCAAACCAGTGATTGTATGCGTGTTACACAATCAAATCAAATCAGTGATTGTACGCGTGTTACACAATCAAATCAAACCAGTGATTGTACGTGTGTTACAGAATCAAATCAAACCAGTGATTGTACGTGTGTTACAGAATCAAATCAAATCAGTGATTGTACGCGTGTTACACAATCAAATCAAATCAGTGATTGTACGCGTGTTACACAATCAAATCAAACCAGTGATTGTACGCATGTTACAGACTCAAATCAAACCAGTGATTGTACGCGTGTTACAGAATCAAATCAAACCAGTGATTGTACGTGTGTTACAGACTCAAATCAAACCAGTGATTGTACGCGTGTTACAGACTCAAATCAAACCAGTGATTGTACGCGTGTTACAGAATCAAATCAAACATCAACAACTTGTATTTATACAGCACCCTTAAAGTCGTAAAACGTCCCGAGGAGCTTCACTGGAGTGTTATAAAATGAAATTTGACACCGAGCCACATAAGGAGATATTAGGGCAGGTGACCAAAGAGGTAGGTTTTAAGGAATGTCTTAAGGGAGGAGAGAAATGCGGAGAGACGGAGAGGTTTAGGGAGGGAATTCCAGAGCTTAGGACCGAGGAAGCTGAAGGCACGGCCACCAATGGTTGAGCGATTATAATCAAGGATGCTCAAGAAGCCAGAATTGGAGGAGCCCAGAGACCTCAAGGGGTGGGGCTGGAGGAGATTATAGAGATAGGGAGGGGCGAGGCCACGGAGGTTGACATAATAAAACTCACTACACACTTGGTTTGAGTATAAAGCAAGGCTTTAATCAACTTGTTTCAAAACATGGAGGTCTAGTTATCTTTCACTAGTTCCTGTTTACAAAATGTCCTGGGCAAGCTGGGCCCACGCCCGAGTATTTATACTCCTTGGACGGCGCCAGCAGCTGGCCGTCCAGTGTTATTTCATGAGGCTTTCTTCATGGATCATAAGATTCATAACAGAGGGATTTGAAAACAAGGATGAGAATTTTGAAATCAAGACGCTGCTTAACCGGGAGCCAATGTAGGTCAATGAGCACTAGGGGTGATGGGCGAACGGGACTTGGTGCGAGTTAGGACACAGGCAGCCAAGTTTTGGATGACCAGACTTAAGTTTTTTTTAAATCCATGGCTCTGATATTTTCTGGGGCGGGGTTTTGGAGGCGGGGCGGGGAAGGAATTATGGTCGGGAATGCTGTGGAGTTTTAACCCATGAAGCAAGGCCACTCTCCTGGGACTGCAGCTCAGCATTCCTCCGGCCCTGTGTGAGAACAAAGTGCAGGAGTGATGCGACTCTCTGGAAGCCCCGGCCAACACAGTGGCCCCCAGAGCCAAGATGGCAGCAGTCTGAGGTTTCATTACAGCAGTGTGAGCTGCCATGGAGGCTGTCAGGGTTGTCAGCAGGGACTCCATCATGAAGGTCACCACTGTTGTGTTCATGGAGCTGACCACTCACTCCGTGCTGGACAGGATGGTCTCCATGCTCTGCGTGAATCCCCGACACAAGTTGGAGTTGGACTCCTCCACGCTCTGAGCCATTGGCCCAGAAATTCAGGTCCCCACAGGTGAGTACGCGCTGGGTACTCACGTGTAGGCCCAACAAAAGTGCCGGTTTCGTGCATGCACTGCGCATGCATGGGAAACCGGAACTTCCGTTCCCTTGAAAGAAGGGGTTGACAGGTGGAACGCGTGCGCCGGAGAGGCTGCGTGTGCGCATCAAACTTACGTTTTTTTGCAGGTTTCTCCGGGAGGGTAAGTCTCCAGGAGTTACACTTTTAAAAAGCAGTCACAAGGCCTGCTTTTAACAAGGTAAGTGGTGAATTAATTAAAATTAAAACATTTTTTCCACAGGTTTATTATTTTTAAATACTTTAAAGAAAGGTAAGTTTATTTTTAGCCCTGTTAGAAAATGTAATTAAATTTTTCAAAAATTTAAATGATTGTTTAAAATAGTTATTTCATGTAATTTATAGTTATTTTAAAAATGTGATTTAAAAAAAAAATTATTTGAAGTTTTAGTGATGTTTTGGGGCTTATAGTATTTATAGGTTTGACAGCCCCTCCTGTCAAACTTATGCATGAAGCATTCCCTGCTCCGATTGGCTCCCGATGGCCCATGTGATCCCAGGGGACGCTTCGAACTAACTGCGCCCCTGGGATACGCAAGCACTGCGCGCCGGCAGCTGGAGGAGGCCCCGGGTCGGAATCCCACGCGGGGCCCACAGCACAACGGCCGGCGCGCTAGGTAAGTGCAGGTCGGAGGCTTGCACCCGCGGGAAGCCCCCGACCCGAATTTCAGGCCCATTGTGTGCAAGCTCACTGGTAGTCTGCCCAGTGCACCCAGCATTTCCTGGTGTATGTCCATCATCAGCCTTCTACAGTATCCTGGGCCCCCGGTGTCAGCATCTGTGTGTTCTGCAGCAGAGCGAGTGTGTGATCTCGCCCGCCGGGGAGCTGGCACCTGTGGCGTCCTACCCCCCTGCCCTAGCTCCTGCACACTTGTGGTCGGTGATTCACCACTGCTCCAACCTACCCTCTAGAGTACGCCTGGTGCCAATCTCTGAGCCGCTGTGTGCTGAGGCCAGATTGTGTGACGTTGCATGTTCAGGAAAGCTGTCCCTGGAGTGGCACAGGGGTGTACACACCTTCAGCACCTTTAGTGAAAGAGAGGGGCAAGGGTTGGCTGTTAGCGTGAAGGGAGAGCAGACACAGATGAATGATTGCTGAAGCATTCACAGTTCGCCCTGTAGAGTCATAGGGTGAGACAGAAGTAAGAAGGGAAAGAAAGGACAATGTGTGAAGAAACCCCGATCGACGTCTCCTCCATCTTTGCTGCTCAGCATGGCCGTGACACACACACTGGAGCACACTGCAGAGCCCCCCCCCGACCTGTTGTCCAGGCAGTGAAAATGTGCCCTTAAGACCCCAATGGTTCTTCTGATGAACAATCTTGTTGAGGCGTCTCATTGTCGAGGTCCTCTGCTGCTGTTTCTAAAGCGTTGGTTAGGTCACAACTGGATTATTGTGTCCAGTTCTGGTCACCACACTTTAGGAAGGATGAGAAGGCCCTTGAGAGGGTGCAGAGGAGGTTTACCAGAATTGTTCCGGGGATGGGGGATCTTAGCTACAAGGACAGGTTGGAGAAGCTGGATTTGTTTTCATTAGAGCAGGAGGTTGAGGGGTGATTTGATCGAGGTGTACAAGATTATGACGGGTTTGGATAGGCTAGACGGGGAAAGGCTGTTCCCACTAGTTGATGGTACAAGGACTAGGGGACACAGATTTAAGGTTTTGAGCAAGAGATACAGGGGGGATGTGAGGAAAAACTTTTTTACGCAGTGAGTGGTGAGGACCTGGAACTCGCTGCCGACGGAAGTGGTGGAAGCGGAGACACTCAATGTTTTCAAGGGGAGACTGGATAGGCACTGGAGGGAAATAAACTTGCAGGGCTACGGGGATAGAGTGGGGGAATGGGACTGACTGGATTGCTCTGCAGAGTGCCGGCACGGCCTCGATGGGCCGAATGGCCTCCTTCTGTGCTGTTATGACTCTATGGGGGAGAAATTCGGTATCGCCCCGTTTGGAGTGCAATTATCGGCCGGGCGCAGAGTTTAGCGCCTGGCGCTAATTGTCGCCTCCGACTGCAAATTTGGCTTCTATCGCCCCTGGAGGTGATTGGAGCGCTAAATCAGGCGCTTCACACCTGTTTTAAGGCACTAACGCCGAGGAGCGAGGCGCTACCTCAGAGTGCTGGCGGAGCTCATGTGATGTCAGTCAGCAATGGAACACAGACACACTGGTGCCGGCCAGTTCTTAAAGGGGAGGGTCGATCTTGCTCTCCATCCACAGCCTGCTCATTGCAGCCTTGAATCTTGGCCTGGAGAGACCTGTCCATCAAATCTGCTGGAAAGAACAATGGAGAGGCCATGGGAAAGAGCTCAGAGTGCAGCCCCCACAGTCTCTTCTAAATCGATGCAAGGAAGATCAAATCAAAATGAACATGCAAAGTGCTGCTCAGTAACCAAAACTCTTTCACACAGCGTTGAATCTCTCCAGAAGTCTCTCTCTCTCTCAGAATGCGTGGTGCAAAAATATCGCCGACAAAAAAAGGCAGGAAGCAGTCGCCTTTAAATAGCGCTCCCCCAGTCCCTTCCCAACTGCAAAACGCTCCCCTCAACCTGTCGTTGCTAGCGGCAGGCGGTAAGACAGGGGGCGCCACTCAATATCTGGTCCGGGACGTTGCACACTCGACGGACGTCACGATCTGCGGGCGCAGGAGATCGTGGCGGCAGTGTTTAGTGCCGCCGCAAAATGTCTGGTCAATTTTGCGAGCGGCGCAAACATCGCTGCACCCGGGCGCTAGTTGCTAGGGCGCTAACGGGAGGCGCAAAGCAACCAAATGTTTCCCACTATGGCTCTATGCAGGAAAGTGGAGATGAGGTAGAAGATCGGCCATGATCTTATTGAATGGCAGAGCAGGCTCGAGGGGCCATGTGGCCGACTCCTGCTCCTATTTCTTATGTTCTTATGGACAGATTTTTGTTGGCTAAGGATATCAAGGAATATAGAGCAAAGGCGGGTAAATGGGGTTGAGGTACAGATCAGCCACGACCTAATTAATTGGCGGAGCAGACCCGATGGCCTCCTTCTGTTCCTAATGGACCTACATTCCTATGAAATTGTGCATGGACCCATGTCGCGCCCATCGCCCTCCATTTACATGCAACCGGACAATTGCTATATTAATGACTTGGATGAAGGGACCGAGTGTACTGTAGCCAAATTTGCTGATGATACAAAGATAGGTGGGTTAGCAAGTTGTGAGGAGAACACAAAGTGTCTGCAAAGGGATATAGAGAGGTTCAGTGAGTGGGCAAAAATTTGGCAGATGGAGTATAATGTGGGAAAATGTGAGGTTATCCACTTTGGAAGGAAGAATGAAAAAGCAAAATACAGGAAACTTTGTGCTATCCGGCACCGACGGGACCGAGCTGTTGCCGTCCCATCAAAACTGCCGGACAAACCAGCGCTAATGTTGAAACATACGGAGATTTTGAGCTCCGTATCTGGCAACAAACCCTGTTGCTTCTAAACAGCCGGTAGTACCTTGCAAGCGTCTCTGTAGCTTAGCAATAGCTTCAGCGAGACCTTGCAAAGTCTGACTGGTGTAAAAAAAGCAACAAAAAAAAACCTAATGAAACGGCTCCTGATTTTTGCCGGCGGCTCGAGCATTCCGGACAGTTAACCTCCGGATAATACAAAGTTTCCTGTATTATTTAAATGGAGTGAGACTACAAAATGCGGCGGTGCAGAGGGGTCGGGGGGTCCGAGTACATGAAACACAAACACTTAGCATGCAGGTACAGCAAGTAATTAGGAAGGCTAATGGAATGTTGGCCTTTATTGCAAGGGGAATGGAGTATAAAAGTAGGGAAGTTTTGTTACAACTTTACAGGGCGTTGGTGAGACCGCACCTGGAGTACTGCGTACAGTTGTGGTCTCCATATTTAAGGGAGGATATACTTGCATTGGAGGCAGTGCAGAGAAGGTTCTCTAGGTTGATTCCTGGGATGAAGGGGTTGACGTAGGATGAAAGGTTGAGCAGGTTGGGCCTATACTCATTGGAGTTTAGAAGAATGAGAGGGGATCTTATTGTAACATATAAGATTCTGAGGGGGATTGACAGGGTGGACGCTGAGATGAGGTTTCCCCTAGTGGGGGAATCTAGAACTAGGGGCCACAGTTTCAGAATAAGGGGTCGGCCATTTAAGACTGAGTTGGGGTGGAATTTTCTCTCAGAGGGTGGTGAATCTTTGGAATTCTCTATCCCGGAGAGCTGTGGAGGCGGAGTCAGTGAATATATTCAAGGTGGAGATAGGCAGATATTTGAACTACAGGGGAGTCAAGGGGTATGGGGAGAGAGCGGGAAAGTTGTGCTGAGGGCCAGATTGGATCAGCCATGATCTTATTGAATGGCGGAGCAGGCTCGAGGGGCGGAATGGCCGACTCCTGCTCCTGTTACTTATGTTCTTATGCTGGGCGGGCGGTACTGCAGACTGGCAGGTTTTAAGGTGGGGAATTTCAATGCAACCTCTTCTTGGGGCAGCATTGCAGTGGAAGGCTAGACCATCCCAGGTTACTGGTATTAATGTCCCAACGCCACCTAAAAAAACAGAGAAGAAATATCAAACCCTATGAATCCAGTTTCCATGGTTTCAGTATGTTATTGACATGCAACTTATGGGAGTTAAGAAATAATTCACACAGCCAAGTCCATATTTATTCGAACATTGGTAAACAAAAAGAATCTGATGTACCAGAGGGGGTATTAGCTCCTTCACCTCATCGATTGTACAGAGAAGCCATTATTTTTTCCGCCATATCAACATTTTAAGACCTAAGGTGAAGACATTTCCTGATTTTCTATTTTCCTGAAGATGCCATTTATGTGATTTGTTCAAATCTGGTTCCTCACGAGTACAGTACAGTGCTGAGCTGTGGATGTGTCAACCTGCCTGCAAATCCTTTCAAGGAAATCACTGTTAATGGAGATCCATTGAAAGTAGCTATTGTTATTGAGCATTGCATACAGCCTTCGTTCCTCACACAGAATGTTCCCTATCTTGGATCAGCAGTCAGGGAAATGTAGAGTGCCGGGACAATATGTTTTCCAACAGGGAAAATGAAAGTTGGAGGACAAGTCACATTGGCTATCCTTGAGTAGCATCCATGCCTTTGTTACCTCTAGACTTGACTATTCCAACGCACTCCTGGCCGGCCTCCCAGATTCCACCCTACGTAAACTTGAGGTCATGCAAAACTCGACTGCCCATGTCCTAACTCGCACCCAGTCCCGTTCACCCATCGCCCCCTGGGCTCGCTGACCTACATTGGCTCCCGGTCCGGCAACGCCTCGATTTTAAAATTCTCATCCTCGTTTTCAAATCCCTCCATGGCCTCGCCCCTCCCTATCTCTGTAATCTCCTCCAGCCCCACAACCCCCCGAGATCTCTGCGCTCCTCTAATTCTGCCATCTTGAGCATCCCTGATTATAATCGTTCCACCATTGGTGGCCGTGCCTTCAGCTGCCTGGGCCCTAAGCTCTGGAATTCCCTCCCTAAACCTCTCCGCCTCTCTACCTCTCTTTCCTCCTTTAAGGCGCTCCTTAAAACCTACCTCTTTGACCAAGCTTTTGGTCACCTGCCCTAATTTCTCCTTATGTGGCTCGGCGTCAAATTTGTTGTCTTATAATACTCCTGTGCAGCGCCTTGGGACGTTATACGGTGCTATATAAATACAAGTTGTTGTTGTTGTAGTGATACCAGCAGAGGCCTGGGAGCAGTCAGGAACTAATACATGGTGCAGAGGAACCTAAGAGAGAGAGAGGGGGGGAGAGGCCCAGAAATTCTGCAAGCTTACTCTCGGTGTCTCGTTCTCAGTTTGGCAGAAGATTAACATAAATCCCTGAGAAATGGCATAAACAGCCGTTCTCAGCCATTTATGCTGCTTCTCCGGAGAAATCCCGTGGAACTTCCAGGCGAGTGTGGAAATATCATCCCTGAATTTCCTGCCGTTTCGCTAAGTGTTCCGCCGATCTCCCACCAAAATCATGTAAGGAGATCAGGACAAACCCCGATGGAAATTCAGGGCCAACGTTCCCTATAAGCGGCGTGGCTGCACGGCGCTCCACAGGTCCCGCGCAGCCAGTCAGCCGGCTCGTAAATAGAAAAACCGCGCGTTCACGGAATTTTGAATGACCAGCGCAGCGTGTTAAAGGGGCCGCATCGGCCAAAAGAAATTCAAGGGAACATTGTTCAGGGCTATCTTAAAGGGGAAAATACAATGAATGTCTATCCCAGAAATAATTATTCTTCAACTATTTATGAATCTTCGCTGGCTTCCAATTTGTTAGCCTGCTGGAAGTTGAAATAGAAACTTCTGTTGTTAAGCAGCAAAACAGTAAATCTAACACTCAGTAGATTTCAGTTCTTACAACACAGCTCTTTTTTATATGAAATACTGACATGGCTGCAAGTTGGAATCTCTGACCAAGTAGACATCCAGGTACCAAA
Source organism: Somniosus microcephalus (assembly GCF_052327205.1). Taxonomy (NCBI): domain Eukaryota; kingdom Metazoa; phylum Chordata; class Chondrichthyes; order Squaliformes; family Somniosidae; genus Somniosus; species Somniosus microcephalus. The sequence goes on along the minus strand of NC_140991.1, from coordinate 320,153,355 downwards.
CAGTGTGGGGGAAAGATTCAGTTGCTTTGTGCCTCTCGGTAGTGCCCCGAGGGGGTGTCATTGCCGCGCACAGCGTCCCGGCCGCAAACGTGGCTCACACCCCCTGACCTATCGCCGGACATGGTGTCCGATAGGGCTGGGGGGGGTGTTCTTGCAGCCGGGGCGACGATAATTAAAGGGCAGGTGGCAGGCAGCCATTCTTTGTTGGGCCACCTGCCAGCTCCTGCCGCCTCGGGCTTCCTCCTGCGGGGTGCCGGCCGCGATCTGTCAGCCCAGCGCTCCTCCTCTCGAGTGCTGGTCTCCCTTGCTGCCACCCCGCTCCCCGGTGGTCCAGCAGGGCCCCGGTGCGCGCTGCGCTAGGCCCCTCACCTTTAATCAGGGGAGGGAGGCCTGCAGTACCGCAGTGCTATGTGCCGACGCGTGTGGCGCTGCTGCACAAGCACCGCGATATTCAATGGGAGAGCACCAAGAGGGAGGGAGAGTGCTTCCAGTAGAGCCCCGCCTCCTGCGTGGGGCGCTCTCACTGAATTTCGGGCGCGGGGGCGCTAACTTTTTCAGGGCGCTAAAAGTTGCGCCCCGGCGAAGTTATCGCCCCAAAGGGGGTGCGAGCCAATTTTCCCCCCTGTGTGTTGAAACCCCAAACATATACAGGAAACTCTTCTTTATCCGGCACCGACCGGACCGGCGTGGTGCCGGTTTATCAAAAAGTCCGGATTACCGAGAGTTACAGTTAAAAGGTACGAGAGCTCCGTACGCAGCCACAAATCCAGGATTCCCTGTTGCTTAGCAACAGGTGCAAGAAGCCCGGCCACAGACCAAGCGTCCCTGTTGCTTAGCAACAAGTGCAGGAACCCCCGATTACACAGCCAAGAATCAAGAAACAGCCACTAATATGAAGTAAAACTTCACTGAACCTACTCCTGAATTTTGCCGGTTAACCGAGATTTCCGGTTGTTTGGGTGCCGGTAAATCGAGAGTTTCCTGTAAACCTCTATCATGAGCTGGGTCCAGCACTGACGGAGGGCTGCTTCGTCTGCCTGTGGAGAAGTCCTGCTAACTTGTTCTGCCTCTGGTTCGTTTCAGATGATCATCCAGGCATTTACTTTGCATTAAATGACAGATGTATTTTTGTTATTCTGTTAGAAACTGAAAGAAATATCAGAATTAGGAGCAACAAGACGAGGGAAAAAACTCCGCCATTGCAACTTAACAGACAGATCTTTAAATCCACTGTGAAAGGTTTGATTGTCAAACCAATTGACTGCAGAAGTGTTCTATTTATTATTTCACTTTGTCAGTGTTTTAAATGGTAGACTGATTTTTGACTGTGTGGATGGTTTGACTGGCTGACTGGCTTGTTTGGTGCGAGACTGCTTTGACTGTAAAGAATGATTTTAATTGCTTCAGACAGACGTTGTTAGATCACAAGGAGGCAGAAGTGTGAAAATGAGAGATTCATGTTCATAACTATCACTGACAGATCAGGGTGTTCATGATGCACTGACAAATCAGGCTTTATCTTTTTAAAGAGGTATCTGTTAACAATAGGTATTGTGAAAGGTAAGAGGTATCGATGAGAGAAACAGCAGAGATTTTGTGACTTGAAATGGTTCAATTTACATCGAGCCAGTTCCATCAAACTCAACAGCTGGACCAGGCTTTTATAATATACTGTATTCGCTGCTCACGATGCGGTCTCCTCTACACCGGGGAGACCAAACGCAGATTGGACGACCGCTTTGCGGAACATCTCCGTTCAGTCCGTACGGGTGACCCTGAGCTTCCGGCACCTGTCACTTTAATTCACCGCTCCACTCCCACTCTGATCTCTCTGTCCTCGGCCTCTTACATTGTTCCAATGAAGCTCAACGTAAGCTCGAGGAACAGCACCTCATCTTTCGATTAGGCACTTTACAGCCTCAACATTGAGTTCAACAATTTCAGACAATAACCTCTGCCCCCATTTTTCATGCAGTATGATTTTTGCCACTCCCATTTGCAACATTTTATCTTTCCTGCTTCTTACAAAAGTACAGGATGTTCCTTCAATTCCTTCCTCCCCTCCTAACCACCCCCCACCCCCCGCCGTCTCTACACCTGCTTAATATCTGTTACATCTCCAGCTTTTTCCAGTTCTGATGAAGGATCCCAGACCTGAAACGTTGACTCTATTTCTCTCTCCACAGTTGCTGCCTGGCCTGCTGAGTATTTCCAGCATTTTCTGTTGTTATTTCAGATTTCCAGCATCCGCAGTATTTTGCTATTGTTTTAAAATTACCTACTCTGCCTGTTGTGGGTTCAAGTCCCACTCCAGAGATTTAAGCACAAAAATCTAGGCTGACACTCCAGTGCAGTACTGAGGGAGCGCCGCACTGTCGGAGGGGCAGTACTGAGGGAGCGCCGCACAGTCGGAGGGGCAGTACTGAGGGAGTGCTGCACTGTCGGAGGGGCAGTACTGAGGGAGCGCCGCACTGTCGGAGGTGCCGTCTTTCGGATGCAACATTAAACCGAGGCCCCGTCTGCTCTCTCAGGTGGATGTAAAGGATCCCATGGCACTATTTCAAAGAAGAGCAGGGGAGTTCTCCCCGGTGTCCTGGGCCAATATTTATCCCTCAACTAACATCACTAAAACCAGATTATCTGGTCATTATCACTTTGCTGTTTGTGGGAGCTTGCTGTGCGCAAATTGGCTGCCGCGTTTCCTACATTACAATAGTGACTACACTTCAAAAAGTACTTCATTGGCTGTAAAGCGCTTGGGGACGTCCGGGGGTCGTGAAAGGTGTAATGATCAATAACATGTCATTCTATAGTGGACACTAGGTGGAGCCGTAGAGCTGTGTAGAGCTGTATATAGCTGTATGTATATAAGACTACACCAACCAGCTGTATGTATATTAAGACTACATTACCCATGAGGCACTAGGCTACCCACAAGGCAGCAGTCACGATGGCTGCCTCTACAGATACTGTACCTAGTCCACATGTGCTCAATAAAAGTGTCTAGCAAAAGCTAGCTGTGTTCATAATAAGAATGTCTATTTATTAATGAACATAAGACGGTACCAGGATGGTGAAGATCTGCTGAAAATTGTGAAAAGCGACATGGAGAATTTGAAGCCACCAGAGCGTTTGAAACTCACAGGAAATATCGACTACAATTGGCAGACTCTTAAACAACAATTCGAACTCTACATTGCAGCCATCGGATTCGGTATCAAGCCAGACGCAAGGAAGATAGCGTTGCTGCTTACGGTTGCAGGCCCACAGGCGATAGAGGTATTTAATACATTTGTATTTAATCCAGAGGAGAACAGAGAAAAATTAGAAGATGTGCTAAAAAAATTTGATGCACATTGCTCTCCCAAAAAGAATGAGACCTATGAAAGATACATCTTCCGTTCTCGGACACAGCAGCAAAATGAGACTTTTGATAGCTTTATAACTGATCTGAAACTGAAAGCACAGACATGTAATTTCTCTGAGCTCAAAGCATCCATGATTCGTGACCAGATTGTGTTTGGTATTCATGATAAAAAAGTCAGGGAACGTCTGTTGAGAGAAACCGAACTAAATTTGGAAAATGCTGTGAAAATATGCCAAGCCAGCGAGCTAGCTCGAAAGCACGTGAAGATTTTCAGTGAAATCAATAATGATGCGATTGTAATGAGTGATAATGCTGCTGTCAGTGCTGTGTCCTACAAGGGGAAGAAACATGAGCAGAACAGAAATGAAAAGCAATCGGAGGATGAAATTTTTAATTGTAAATGCTGTGGTTACAAACACCAGTTAAGACAATGCCCAGCATTTGGAAAAATGTGCACAAAGTGTAATGGAAAGAATCACTTTGCCAAACAATGCTTTTCAAAAGTAAAAACTAAGAAAGGGCAACGAGTTAATGTAATTGAGGACACTGATTTAAGTGAGACATTTTTTGTAGGAATGGTGTCATGTGACAATATCAAAAAGGATACAGAAAATGTGCAGCCCTCAGAAATGGACAATGCTGAACATAAAGTTAATGCAGTAAAAGAGGACAAATGGATGATCCCACTGCAGGTAAATGGAGCATTAGTTACCTTGAAACTAGACACTGGGGCAAAAGCAAACTTAATCAGTATGAGTGACATTAACAATATGAAAGAAAAGCCCAAAATACAGAAAAAGTCAGTACTACTGAAGGACTATAATGGACAGAAAATAGATAGCTTAGGTGTATGCAGACTTAAAGTGACAGTCAAAGACAAAGTGCATCATCTCATGTTTTCTGTTATGGCTGAAAGGCTTAATTCACTACTGGGTGACAAAGCTTGTGAGGACTTAGAACTGGTCAAGAGAGTCTACCGTATAAACTGTGCCATAAGCAGACCAGATGACTCGGTGGATTCTGTAGTGAATAATTTCCAGGATGTGTTCAAAGGATTTGGAGTTCTACCATTCACTTACAAGATCCAGCTAAAGGAGGATGCTCAGCCAGTGGTACATGCTCCACGAAGAGTTCCAGCACCCCTGCGTGACCGGCTCAAGAATGAACTGGACAGAATGACCACACTAGGAGTCATCAGGAAAGTCGAAGAGCCAACAGACTGGGTTAACTCCATGGTATGTGTAAAGAAAAAGAACAATGATCTAAGAATATGCATGGATCCAAAGGACTTAAATGCAAACATAAAACGTGAACACTACCAGATTCCCAAGTGAGAAGAAATCACCAGTGAAATGTCAGGTGCCAGATACTTTACAAAGCTCGATGCCTCACAAGGATTTTGGCAACTAAAACTGGATGAAGAGAGCACCAAATACTGTACCTTCAACACACCATTTGGCAGGTATTGTTTCCTCAGAATGCCTTTCGGGGTAATATCTGCATCTGAAATCTTTCATAGAGCGATGGAACACATAATTGAAGGTCTGGAAGGAGTTCGGGTCTATGTTGATGACATCATCATCTGGGGCTCCACACTGAAAGAACACAATGAGAGACTGACTGAAGTGCTACAGAGCATATGCCGGAATGGACTGAAGCTCAACAAAGCCAAGTGTCAGTTTGGCGTCCAGGAAGTCACTTTCCTAGGAGATAATCTATCTGGTAAAGGAATAGAGCCAGATATGGAAAAAGTAAACGCCATACTCAAAATGCCCCGAACCACTGACAAAAAAGGAGTGCTACGCATCACGGGGATGATAAACTTCATTGGAAAGTTCATTCCTAACTTGTCAGCCAAGACAGCCTGTCTGCGAGACCTGCTACATAAAACAAATGATTTCGCATGGACAGAAAGACATGAACAAGAGTGGATGAATCTTAAAACAGTGCTGACAACCACACCTGTACTCACTTTCTTTGACCCAACAAAGAGAATCAAAGTGTCAACGGATGCATCAAAAGATGGCCTAGGTGCGGTCTTGCTACAAGCAGAGGGTGAAGATTGGAAGCCTGTTGCCTATGCCTCCAGGTCTATGACTGATACTGAGTGTCGATATGCCCAGATTGAAAAGGAATGTCTAGGCTTGGTAGTTGGACTAAAGTTTCATGGCTACATATATGGACTTCCCACCTTCACAGTTGAGACAGACCACAGCCCTCTGGTTGCCATCATAAAAAAAAACCTGAATGAGATGTCTCCAAGGATTCAACGACTCATGATGAAGCTGCAAAGATATGACTTTGAACTGATCTACACACCAGGCAAATACATAGTGTTAGCAGATGCACTATCCTGAGCACCCACAATGAGTCATGTGAGCTCTACTGAAGAAGACGTGAATGTTCATGTGAGTATGGTCACTGCTGCACTGCCCGTGTCAGACACAAAATCAAAGCAAATAGCAGAAGAAACAGTAAAAGATACAGTATTACAAACAGTAATAGAGAACATTCATCATGGTTGGCCAAAAGGTTCCTGTCCAAAATATTTTCACATAAGGTCAGAATTGAGTGTCGCAAGTGGACTATTACTAAAACAGAACAGAATAGTCATTCCACAGGCTCTACGTCAAGACATGCTCAAAAGGATTCATGAGGGACACCTCGGAATTGAAAAATGCAAAAGGAGGGCAAGAGACATTGTTTATTGGCCTGGCATAAATAAGGACATTGAGAACATGATAGGCAAATGTGAGACATGTCAGAAACACCAAAACAAACAAGCAAAGGAACCAATGATAGTAGCTGACATACCAACAGCACCATGGCAAAAGGTTGGTATGGACCTTTTTCATTTAAATGGTAAAGGCTATCTAATAGTGATTGACTACTATTCTAACTATCCTGAGATGGCGCTGCTCTCAAGCACCACAGCAAGCAGTGTCATAATACAAGTGAAATCCATCTTCGCCAGACATGGAATTCCCAGGATTGCCGTTAGCGACAATGGTCCATGCTTCAACTGTAAGGAGTGGCAACAGTTTGCAGCACATTATGACTTTCAGCACATCACATCCAGTCCTTTGTCTGCTCAGTCAAATGGTAAGGCAGAGAAAGGTGTTCAAGTTCTCAAGCAGCTACTGAAGAAAGTGACAGAAAGCAAGTCTGATCCTTATCTCGCCCTGCTGAGCTACTGAGCCTCACCTTTAGACTGTGGTTCTTCACCTGCTGAACTACACCACGCTACCCTGCTGTGCAAAAAAGAAAGGGAGGAGGGGTAGCATTGCTAGTAAAAGAGGGGATAAATGCAATTGAAAGGAAGGATATTAACTCAGTTAATACAGAATCTATATGGGTGGAGCTAAGAAATAGCGAGGGGCGAAAAACATTAATAGGAGTGGTATATAGGCCTCCAAATAGTAAAATAGAGGTTAGGGAGGGCATCACGAGGGAAATTAGAGAAGCGTGCAATAAGAGCACAGCTGTCATCATAGGTGACTTTAACTTACATATAGATTGGACTAGCCTAATCAGTAAAAATAATGAGGAGGAGGAATTCCTTGAGTGTTTGAGGGATGGTTATCTGGATCAATATGTCGAGGAACCAACTCGGGAACAGGCTATATTGGACTGGGTACTGTGCAATGAGAAGGGACTAATCAGTAATCTTGTTGTACGGGGACCCTTGGGTCAGAGCGATCATAACATGATCGATTTCTCACTCGAAATGGAGAGCGAAGAAATTGACTCAGAGACTAAGGTCCTGAATTTAAACAAGGGGAATTATGATGCCATGAGACGGGAACTGAGTAGGTCTGATTGGACAACGTTCCTGGGAGGACTGGAGGTAGATAAACAATGGCAAACATTTAAAGATAGAATGACAAAATTGCAAAAATTGTTTATACCAATCTGGCATAAAAGGAAATCTAAAAAGGTGACTCAACCGTGGATAACAGGGGAAATTAGAGACAGCATAAAATCCAAAGATAGGGCGTATAAAATAGCCAAAAAAAGCGCCAGAGCGGAAGATTGGGAACAGTTTAAGATAGAGCAAAGGAGGGCAAAGGGCATAATCAAGAGGGGCAAAATAGCTTACGAAAACAAGCTGGCGGAAAATATAAAAACTAACTCCAAAAGCTTTTATAAGTATATCAAAAGGAAAAGACTGGTGAAAACCAAAGTTGGTCCATTGCAGTCAGATACGGGGGAATATATAATGGGAAATAAGGAAATGGCAGATCAACTAAATGCATACTTTGGGTCAGTCTTTACGAAGGAAGACACAAAAAACCTCCCTGGGATATCGGGAAAAATAGGGACATTGGCAAAGGAGGAACTGACGCAAATCAATATCTCTAAGGATATGGTGTTAAGGAAGCTAAAGGGATTGAAGGTGGACAAATCCCCAGGGCCTGATAACATGCATCCTAGGGTACTGAAGGAGGTGGCCCTAGAGATAGCGGATGCACTAAGGATGATTTTTCAGAATTCATTAGACTCGGGAACAGTGCCGATGGATTGGAGGGTAGCTAACGTTACCCCACTATTCAAAAAGGGGGGTAGGGAAAAAGCAGGTAATTACAGACCTGTAAGCCTTACATCAGTTGTGGGCAAAATGCTGGAGTCCATCATTAAGGATGAAATAGCGGAGCACTTAGCAAATGGGGACAGGATAGGACAGAGTCAACATGGATTTACAAAGGGTAAATCGTGCTTGACTAATCTATTGGAATTTTTTGAGGGAGTAACTGGTAGAATAGATGGGGGAGAGCCAGTAGATGTGGTGTACCTGGACTTCCAAAAGGCCTTCGATAAGGTCCCACATAAAAGATTAGCATGGAAAATTGAGGCTCATGGGATAAAGGGGAAAGTTTTGGCGTGGATAGGGAACTGGCTGTCAGATAGAAAACAGAGAGTTGGAATAAACGACTCATTTTCTGAATGGCAGGCAGTAACAAGTGGGGTACCACAGGGATCTGTCCTGGGCCCCCAGCTGTTCACAATTTACATTAATGACCTGGATCAGGGAGTCGGATGCAGCATTTCCAAATTTGCAGACGACACTAAACTAGGAGGGGGGGTGGGCTCAGAGGAAGAGACCAGGAAGCTCCAGAGCGATTTGGACAGACTGGGCGATTGGGCGGATAAATGGCAGATGCACTATAATGTGGACAAGTGCGAAGTTATCCACCTTGGGTGCAGGAACGGGAGGGCAAATTATTATTTAAATGGCAATAGATTGGGAGAGGGGGAAGTACAGAGAGACCTGGGTGTTCTTGTACACCAGTCACTGAAGGCGAGCATGCAGGTGCAACAGGCGGTCAAGAAGGCAAACGGTATGCTGGCCTTCATAGCAAAAGGGTTAGAATACAGGAACAGGGATACCTTGCTGCAGCTGTACAGGGCACTGGTGAGACCACACCTCGAGTACTGTGTACAGTTTTGGTCGCCTCATCTGAGGAAGGATGTTCTTGCCATGGAGGGGGTGCAGCGGCGATTCACCAGGCTGATACCAGGAATGGCGGGAATGACCTATGAGGAGAGACTATGTAGTTTAGGGATGTACACACTGGAGTTTAGAAGATTGAGAGGGGACCTCATAGAAGTGTATAAAATTCTGACAGGTCTAGACAGACTGGATGCAGAAGGAATGTTTCCCTTGGCGGGTGAGAACAGAACTAGAGGACATAATTTAAGGATAAGGGCTAAACCATTTAGGACAGAGATGAGGGGGAATTTCTTCACTCAGAGAGTGGTGAACCTGTGGAACTCATTGCCACAGAGGGCAGTGTACGCCAGCTCATTAAATATATTTAAGAGGGAATTAGATATATTTCTACGGGCAAAAGGGGTTAAGGGTTACGGAGAGAAGGCGGGGACGGGATACTGAATTAAAGGATCAGCCATGATCTCATCGAATGGCGGAGCAGGCACGAAGGGCCGAATGGCCTACTCCTGCTCCTATCTTCTATGTATCTATGTATCTATGTAACAGCAAAGTGAGGAACTGAGACAGAGACTTCAACTGTTAAAGCTGAAACAGAAATCATACTATGACAAGTCATCCAAAACTCTAAAACCATTGACAAGGGATGATGTTGTCAGGATTGAGGATCCAGGTGCATGGAACAGGAAAGCTACAGTTCTTGAGGAAGTAGGACCAAGGTCATATACTGTTAGAACTGAGGAAGGTCAGATTCTCCGGAGGAACCGCAGTTCTCCCCTAAAAACACAAGAGACTATTCAAGACCAGATTGATGACAATGCCGTAACTGCATCTTGTCATTCACCACCAGAACAATCTCATGAAGACACATCAGACTTACCTGTGTTAAGAAGATCCACACGTGAAGTAAAAAAGCCTGATAGACTTAATCTTTGAGTACAATGTAAAGCTTTGAAAATGTGTTGACTGTTTTGAAAATGTTTATGTTTATAGAGCACTAACAAAAGTGTTACTGATATTATCTTTATTGTTTTCTTGAAAGTTGATTGATATTGATTTTGTTAAACCTCAAAGAAAGGGGGATGTAATGATCAGTAACATGTCATTCTATAGTGGACACTAGGTGGAGCCGTAGAGCTGTGTAGAGCTGTATATAGATGTATGTATATTAAGACTACATTACCCATGAGGCACTAGGCTACCCACAAGGCAGCAGTCAAGATGGATGCCTCTACAGATACTGTACCTAGTCCACATGTGCTCAATAAAAGTGTCTAGCAAAAGCTAGCTGTGTTCATAATAAGAATGTCTATTTATTAATGAACATAAGAAAAGGTGCTATAGAAATGTGAATCTTTCAGGAAACGGCAACCTGACTCCATTTCTGCTCCATTAAAGATCTCCCCGTCTCCGGCCTTGCCTGGATCTTCGGCCGAACTCGGCCTCACCCGCAGCCTCCCCGCCACCCCATTAATATCGGGTCCCAACTCCTTCTCACACTACACAAAAAGAAAATACTGCAGATGCTGGAAATCTGAAATAAAAATGCTAGAGATACTCAGCAGGTCAGGCAGCATCTGTGGAGAGAGAAACAGAGTTAACGTTTCAGGTCGATGACCTTTCGTCAGAACTGGAATAAAGCCGGAAATGGAACAGGTTTTTAAGCAAGTGCAGGAACAGGGAAAGGGGGGAGGGGAGGAAAGAACACAAGGGAAGGTCTGTGATAGGATAGAAGGCAGGAGAGATTAAGAGACATTAAGAGATATTCAAGGCGAGAGGAGATGTAATGGGACAGGTTAAGAAACAAAGGATGGCTCTAGATGGAGTGTGAATTGTTCAGGCAGAATGAAGGACAGCTGCCATGTGGGGGAGAAGAAAAAAAAGGCACAGACAAAAAGTGTGGATAAAAAATATATGTGATAGGGGCCGAGGTTATGATCTGAAATTGTTGAACTCTATGTTGAGTCCAGACGGCTATAAAGTGCCTAATTGAAAGATGAGGTGCTGTTCCTCGAGCTTACACTGAGCTTCCGTGGAACAGTGTAAGAGGCAGTTTGTCTGCAGCAAAATAAATCTTCACATAAGACAAGCTGGGCATGCTGCAGAAAGTCCCTGTGGGGAAAACGATGATAGTTTTAAAGCTTCAGGTAAGTAGTTTCCTTGGATCACGTAAACGCTAAACGAGCACGCCTGTCGTTGCAACGCTCAGGAATCATCGGCTCATCTGGAAACATTTCTGCCTCAAACTGGTACGTAACTACCAGTGAGGACCATTCTAACTGGTATGGCAGGGTAAAGGATGGGCGATAGGGAATGGGCAGCACATTTATACCTCACACTAAAAGGAAATCGTCGAGTTGTCCAACGGGCTGGCCATTCACTGTCACCCAGTGATAGAAGTTCCATTTATCCCCAGTGAGAGACAGGAGCATCTGAGTAATTACTTCCAACAGCCTTCTCCCACCATTCAGCCACCCGATTGGTTGATTCTGACAACTCCCATTCCCATTTCTTGTAAAACAAGCTGACACCTGGGCTGAAATACCGGCACTCAGCTAAAAAGCTGACATTTGACATGTATGATTCTCCAGTACGATTTGGACAGGTTGGGTGATTGGGCAGAAACATGGCAAATGCACTATAATGTGGATAAATGTGAGGTTATCCACTTTGGTGGCAAAAACAGGAAGGCAGATTATTATCTGAACGGCAATAGATTGGGAGAAGGGGAAGTGCAGAGAGACCTGGGTGTCCTTGTGCACCAGTCGCTGAAGGTAAGCATGCAGGTGCAGCAGGCAGTTAAGAAGGCAAATGGTATGTTGGCCTTCATAGCGAGAGGATTCGAGTACACGAACAAGGATGTCTTGCTGCAGTTGTACAGGGCCTTGGTGAGACCACACCTTGAGTATTGTGTGCAGTTTTGGTCACCTTACCTGAGGAAGGACGTTCTTGCCATGGAGGGAGTGCAGCGAAGATTCACCAGGCTGATACCTGGGATGGCAGGAATGACGTACGAGGAGAGATTGTGTCAATTGGGCTTATACTCACTGGAGTTTAGAAGATTGAGAGGGGATCTCATCAAAACCTATAAAATTCTGTCAGGTCTGGACAGACTAGATGCAGGAAGGATGTTTCTGATGGCCGGGGAGTCCAGAACCAGGGGTCATAGTCTAGGGATAAGGGGTAAGCCATTTAGGACTGAAACGAGGAGGAATTTCTTCACCCAGAGAGTGGGGAACCTGTGGAATTCTTTGCCACAGAGGGCGGTGGAGGCCAGTTCATTAAATATATTCAAGAAAGAGTTGGATATATTTCTTGAGGCTAAAGGGATCAAGGGATATGGGGAGAAGGCAGGGACAGGGTACTGAATTTGGATGATCAGCCATGATCTCATTGAATGGCGGAGCAGGCTCGAAGGGCCAAATGGCCTACTCCTGCTCCTATCTTCTATGTTTCTATGTTACTATGCCCCGGCATCCTGAGATGTGAGGTCGGGACAGGAATCTTATCTGATAGCAAAATACTGCAGATGCTGGAAATCTGAAATAACAACAGAAAACGCTGGAAAAACTCAGCAGGCCAGGCAACATCCGTGGACAGAAAATAGAGTTAACGTTTCAGGTCGAAACCCTTCGTCAGGACTGAAAAAACACAGGAAATTAAACCGATTAAAAGGCCAGTTTGGGGGCTGGGAAATGGGGATGAAAGAACAAGAGAGAAGTGAAGAGACATTAAGAGGTATTCAAAACCAGACGAGATGGTGATAGGACTAGTGGAGACAAAAGACGGCTCTAGATTAGGTGTGAAATGCGCTGGCAGAATGGGAGTCAGCTGCCATGTGGGAGAGAAAAAAATGGGGGGAAAGGGCCAAAACAAAGGTATGGATAAAAAATATGTAAAAATGTAATGGGGGCCGAGGTTATGATATGAAATTGTTGAACTCGATATTGAGGAATCTTATCTTGTGGGTCTTCATAAATTACCTTTTTGTGTTTATCACAGTTTCATGATAAATATATTTTTCGACACATTTTAAAAGCGCAGGATTCCTGTATAAGATTTGCTGCGAACTCTGAACCTTTCCTGTGATCCAGACATCTTCATTGTTAAAACCCACTTCCACACACCGTCCATGGTCTGTTTTCACACAGCGCAGGAGGAGGCCATTCGGCCCATTGTACCTCTTTGGTCGAGCTCTCCAATTAGCCCCACTCTCCCCTGCTCTTTCCCCAAAGCCCTGTAATGTTTTCCTTTTCAAGTATTTATCCAATTCCCTCTTGAAAGTTACTATTGAATCTGCTTCCACCGCCCTTTCAGGCAGCACATTCCAGATCACAATAACTTGCTGTGTAAAAAAAAGTCTCCTCATCTCCTCTCTGGCTTTATTGTCAATTATCTTCAATCTGTGTCCTCTGGTTACCAAGCCTCCTGCCACTGGAAACAGTTTCTCCCTCTCTACTCTATCAAAACCCTTCATAATTTTGAGCATCTCTATTAAATCTCCTCTAACCTTCTCTTCTCCAAGGACAACAATTCCAGTTTCCCCAGTCTCTCCACATAACTGAAGCCCCGCATCCCTGGAATCATTCTGGTCAATCTCCTCTGCACCCTCTCCAAGGCCTCGACATCCTTCCTAAAGTGCGGTGCCCAGAATTTGACACAATCCTCCAGCTGAGGTCTAACCAGTGATTTATAAAGGTTCACCATCCCTTCCTTGCTTTTGTCCTCTACGCCTCTATTTATAAAGCCCAGGATTCTGTTTGCTTTTTAACAACTTTATCAACCTGTCCTGCCACCTTCAAAGATTTGTGCACATATACCCCCCGGTCTCTCTATTCCTGCACCCCCTTTAAAATTCTACCATTTAGTTTATATTGCCTCTCCTCACTTTTCTTAGCAAAATACAACTCACACTTCTCTGCATTAAATTTCACCTGCCACATGTCTGCCCATTTCACCACTCTGTCTATGTCCTGCTGAGGTCCAGTACTTCCTTCTCTCAGTAACCGAGGATACATCCGGTCTGGACCGGGTGACTTTTCTACCTTGAGCACTGCCAACCGTTTTAATATCTCCTCTTTAACTATTTTTATCCTATCCAATTTCTCGACCCCCCTCCTCCTTTGCTGTTACATCCTCTTCTTGGTTTTGGCCTCTCTTCAAAAGTCTTGTGATAACGTAGTTGGAAAGGTGAGGAGAGGGGAGGGGAGGAGAGGGGAGGAGAGATGAGGGGAGGAGAGGGGAGGAGAGATGATGAGAGGAGAGGAGCAGGGAGGAGAGGAGAGGGGAGGAGGAGAGGAGAGGAGGAGAGGAAAGGTGAGGAGAGGAGTGGAGAGGAGAGGGCAGGAGAGGAGATGAGGGGAGGAGAGGAGAGGGGAGGAGAGGAGAAGAGGAGAGGGGAGGTGAGGGGAGGAGAGGGGTCTTATGTTCATTAATAAATAGACATTCTTATTATGAACACAGCTAGCTTTTGCTAGACACTTTTATTGAGCACATGTGGACCAGGTACAGTATCTGTAGAGGCATCCATCTGACTGCTGCCTTGTGGGTAACCTAGTGCCTCATTGGTAATGTAGTCTTAATATACATACAGCTGGTTGGTGTAGTCTTATATACATACAGCTATATACAGCTCTACACAGCTCTACGGCTCCACCTAGTGTCCACTATAGAATGACATGTTATTGATCATTACATCCCCCTTTCTTTGAGGTTTAACAAAATCAATATCAATCAACTTTCAAGAAAACAATAAAGATAATATCAGTAACACTTTTGTTAGTGCTCTATAAACATAAACATTTTCAAAACAGTCAACACATTTTCAAAGCTTTACATTGTACTCAAAGATTAAGTCTATCAGGCTTTTTTACTTCACGTGTGGATCTTCTCAACACGGGTAAGTCTGATGTGTCTTCATGAGATTGTTCTGGCGGTGAATGACAAGATGTAGTTGCGGCATTGTCATCAATCTGGTCTTGAATAGTCTCTTGTGTTTTTAGGAGGGAACGGCGGTTCCTCCGGAGAATCTGTCCTTCCTCAGTTCTAACAGTGTATGACCTTGGTTCTACTTCCTCAAGAACGGTAGCTTTCCTGTTCCATGCATCTGGATCCTCAATCCTGACAACATCATCCCTTGTCAATGGTTTTAGAGTTTTGGATGACTTGTCATAGTATGATTTCTGTTTCAGCTTTAACAGTTGAAGTCTCTGTCTCAGTTCCTCACTTTGCTGTTCTTTTGCACAGCAGGGTAGCGTGGTGCACAACTTGTGACCCATTAGTAGTTCAGCAGGTGAAGAACCACAGTCTAAAGGTGAGGCTCGGTAGCTCAGCAGGACGAGATAAGGATCAGACTTGCTTTCTGTCGCTTTCTTCAGTAACTGCTTGAGAACTTGAACACCTTTCTCTGCCTTACCATTTGACTGAGCATACAAAGGACTGGATGTGATGTGCTGAAAGTCATAATGTGCTGCAAACTGTTGCCACTCCTTACAGTGGAAGCATGGACCATTGTCGCTAACGGCAATCCTGGGAATTCCATGTCTGGTGAAGCTGGATTTCACATGCATTACGACACTACTTGCTGTGGTGCTTGAGAGCAGTGCCATCTCAGGATAGTTAGAATAGTAGTCAATCACTATTAGATAGTCTTTACCATTTAAATGAAAAAGGTCCATACCAACCTTTTGCCATGGTGCTGTTGGTATGTCAGCTACTATCATTGGTTCCTTTGCTTGTTTGTTTTGGTGTTTCTGACATGTCTCACATTTGCCTATCATGTTCTCAATGTCCTTATTTATGCCAGGCCAATAAACAGTGTCTCTTGCTCTCCTTTTGCATTTTTCAATTCCGAGGTGTCCCTCATGAATCCTTTTGAGCATGTCTTGACGTAGAGCCTGTGGAATGACTATTCTGTTCTGTTTTAGTAATAGTCCACTTGCGACACTCAATTCTGACCTTATGTGAAAATATTTTGGACAGGAACCTTTTGGCCAACCATGATGAATGTTCTCTATTACTGTTTGTAATACTGTATCTTTTACTGTTTCTTCTGCTATTTGCTTTGATTTTGTGTCTGACACGGGCAGCGCAGCAGTGACCATACTCACATGAACATCCACATCTTCTTCAGTAGAGCTCACATGACTCATTGTGGGTGCTTGGGATAGTGCATCTGCTAACACTATGTATTTGCCTGGTGTGTAGATCAGTTCAAAGTCATATCTTTGCATCTTCATCATGAGTCGTTGAATCCTTGGAGACATCTCATTCAGGTTTTTTTTTATGATGGCAACCAGAGGGCTGTGGTCTGTCTCAACTGTGAAGGTGGGAAGTCCATATATGTAGCCATGAAACTTTTCTAGTCCAACTGCCAAGCCTAGACATTCCTTTTCAATCTGGGCGTATCGACACTCAGTATCAGTCATACACCTGGAGGCATAGGCAACAGGCTTCCAATCTTCACCCTCTGCTTGTAGCAAGACCGCACCTAGGCCACCTTTTGATGCATCCGTTGACACTTTGATTCTTTTTGTTGGGTCAAAGAAGGTGAGTACAGGTGTGGTTGTCAGCACTGTTTTGAGGTTTATCCACTCTTGTTCATGTCTTTCTGTCCATGCAAACTCATTTGTTTTATGTAGCAGGTCTCGCAGACGGGCTGTCTTGGCTGACAAGTTAGGAATGAACTTTCCAATGAAGTTTATCATCCCCATGATGCGTAGCACTCCTTTTTTGTCAGTGGGTCGGGGCATTTTGAGTATGGCGTTTACTTTTTCCATATCTGGCTCTATTCCTTTACCAGATAGATTATCTCCTAGGAAAGTGACTTCCTGGACGCCAAACTGACACTTGGCTTTGTTGAGCTTCAGTCCATTCCGGCGTATGCTCTGTAGCACTTCAGTCAGTCTCTCATTGTGTTCTTTCAGTGTGGAGCCCCAGATGATGATGTCATCAACATAGACCCAAACTCCTTCCAGACCTTCAATTATGTGTTCCATCGCGCTATGAAAGATTTCAGATGCAGATATTATCCCGAAAGGCATTCTGAGGAAACAATACCTGCCAAATGGTGTGTTGAAGGTACAGTATTTGGTGCTTTCTTCATCCAGTTTTAGTTGCCAAAATCCTTGTGAGGCATCGAGCTTTGTAAAGTATCTGGCACCTGACATTTCACTGGTGATTTCTTCTCGCTTGGGAATCTGGTAGTGTTCACGTTTTATGTTTGCATTTAAGTCCTTTGGATCCATGCATATTCTTAGATCATTATTCTTTTTCTTTACACATACCAGTTAACACAGTCTGTTGGCTCTTCGACTTTCCTGATGACTCCTAGTGTGGTCATTCTGTCCAGTTCATTCTTGAGCCGGTCATGCAGGGGTGCTGGAACTCTTCGTGGAGCATGTACCACTGGCTGAGCATCCTCCTTTAGCTGGATCTTGTAAGTGAATGGTAGAACTCCAAATCCTTTGAACACATCCTGGAAATTATTCACTACAGAATCCACCGAGTCATCTGGCCTGCTTATGGCACAGTTTATACGGTAGACTCTCTTGACCAGTTCTAAGTCCTCACAAGCTTTGTCACCCAGTAGTGAAGCAAGTCTTTCAGCCACAACAGAAAACATGAGATGATGCACTTCGTCTTTGACTGTCACTGTAAGTCTGCATACACCTAAGCTATCTATTTTCTGTCCATTATAGTCCTTCAGTAGTACTGACTTTTTCTGTATTTTGGGCTTTTCTTTCATATTGTTAATGTCACTCATACTGATTAAGTTTGCTTTTGCCCCAGTGTCTAGTTTCAAGGTAACTAATGCTCCATTTACCTGCAGTGGGATCATCCATTTGTCCTCTTTTACTGCATTAACTTTATGTTCAGCATTGTCCATTTCTGAGGGCTGCACATTTTCTGTATCCTTTTTGATATTGTCACATGACACCATTCCTACAAAAAATGTCTCACTTAAATCAGTGTCCTCAATTACATTAACCTTTCTTAGTTTGTACTTTTGAAAAGCATTGTTTGGCAAAGTGATTCTTTCTATTGCACTTTGTGCACATTTTTCCAAACGCTGGGCATTGTCTTAACTGGTGTTTGTAACCACAGCGTTTACAATTAAAAATTTCATCCTCCGATTGCTTTTCATTTCTGTTCTGCCCACGTTTCTTCCCCTTGTAGGACACAGCACCGACAGCAGCATTATCACTCATTACAATCGCATCATTATTGATTTCACTGAAAGTCTTTGCGTGCTTTCGAGCTAACTCGCTGGCTTGGCATATTTTCACCGCAATTTCCAAATTTAGTTCGGTTCCTCTCAACAGACGTTCCCTGACTTTTTTATCATGAATACCAAACACAATCTGGTCACGAATCATGGATGCTTTGAGCTCAGAGAAATTACATGTCTGTGCTTTCAGTTTCAGATCAGTTATAAAGCTATCAAAAGTCTCATTTTGCTGCTGTGTCCGAGAACAGAAGATATATCTTTCATAGGTCTCATTCTTTTTGGGAGAGCAATGTGCATCAAATTTTTTTAGCACATCTTCTAATTTTTCTCTGTTCTCCTCTGGATTAAATACAAATGTATTAAATACCTCTATCGCCTGTGGGCCTGCAACCGTAAGCAGCAACGCTATTTTCCTTGCGTCTGACTTCGTACCGAATCCGATGGCTGCAATGTAGAGTTCGAATTGTTGTTTAAGAGTCTACCAATTGTAGTCGATATTTCCTGTGAGTTTCAAACGCTCTGGTGGCTTCAAATTCTCCATGTCGCTTTTCACAATTTTCAGCTGATCTTCACCATCCTGGTACCATCTTATGTTCATTAATAAATAGACATTCTTATTATGAACACAACTAGCTTTTGCTAGACACTTTTATTGAGCACATGTGGACTAGGTACAGAATCTGTAGAGGCATCTATCTTGACTGCTGCCTTGTGGGTAGCCTAGTGCCTCATGGGTAATGTAGTCTTAATATACATACAGCTGGGTAGTGCAGTCTTATTATATACAGCTATATACAGCTCTACACAGCTCTACGGCTCCACCTAGTGTCCACTGTAGAATGACATGTTATTGATCATTACAAGGGGAGGGGAGAGGAGGAGAGGGGAGGGGAGGAGAGGAGAGGGGAGGAGAGGAGAGGAGAGGGGAGGAGAGGGGAGGGGAGGGGATGGGAGGAGAGGAGAGGGGAGGAGAGGGGAGGAGAGGAGAGGGGAGGGGAGGAGAGGGGAGGAGAGGAGAAGTGAGGAGAGGGGAGGGGAGGAGAGGGGAGGAGAGGTGAGGAGAGGGGAGGGAAGGAGAGGGGAGGGGAGGGGAGGAGAGGTGAGGGGAGGGGATGGGAGGAGAGGAGAATCAGTATTCTGCTGTTTGATCACAGATTCAGTGCTACTTAATCTCAGAATAGACTCTAATTTATAGTTGTTCTTAAAGGAGTAATATCTTTATAATAGAATACAGAATTCTAATTACACCATGGCTTAAGCCTACCACTGAGAGTGCCCATTGTTTCAATGTAAGCTGGGCTGGCTGTAGTGGGAAGTAGGTGGGAGTCTGCCTGGCAAGACCTCTGTAAAGGCAGGACCAGGGGCAGCAGAAACCCTCACCTCAAACATTAACTTGGGAAGGAGTCCAACCTGCAGCAACAGAACCTACAGAACATCAGATGCAAATGATGCCCGTGTGACATGGGCATCGGGGTTGCTAGGCAACAGTAAGTAAATGGGAGAACATGTAAAGAACACAGTAATGCTAAGGTAGGTGTATGTTGCTCATTCTTTAACTTGTTTGGAAGAAGAGGATCTATGGAGGATGTCAGGCAGGTCAGGCTGCATTAGGCATGCACTGTTACCATCTGCTGGTACCTCCACACCCACATCTGCAGACAGAGGTGAGCACGCCTCAGGTTGGCGGATTAGTGCACGCACAGCCTCCTATTCTCAAAAGAGGCTGGGATGGCCGGCAGACCTATTGGCACAACAATAATATGTGACTTAACAACAGAAAATGCTGGAAAAACTCAGCAGGCCAGGCAACATCCGTGAAGAGAGAAATAGAGTCAACGTTTTAGGTCGAAACCCTTCGTCAGAACTGAGAAAAAAGGCAGGAAATGAAACAGATTAAAAGGCCAGTTTTGGGGCTGGGAAATGGGGGAGGGGATGAAAGGACAAAAAGGAAGTGAAGAGACATTAAGAGGTATTCATCGGTCATTGAAGGGTTTCAACCTGAAACGTTGACTCTATTTCTCTCTCCACAGATGTTGCCTGGCGTGCTGAGTTTTTCCAGTGTTTTCTGTTATTTCGGATTTCCAGCATCCGCAGTATTTTGCTATCGTAATAATATGTGACCTTCTGACTAACAGTTATGTTGGGTGCTTTTTCAAAAGTAGTCCAATCACATTCTTTCAATGCCATTGCATGAATGAAGACATGGCAGGGGACAGCCAGTGTACCCGGATTTGACGGGACCCCCCAAGATGCCACCAGCCATTTCTGCTGACCTGACGTACCCACCTGGCATTGACCATGGGGCATGTGGTCTCGGGGTCTGGACCTACAGAGGACCAGATGCAATACAATGCCAAGTGTTGCAAGGACACCTGCAGCTACCATGAAGCACAGGGCTGGCACACCCAATGGGAGTAAGAGTCTGCTGTGACCTGAAGCTTGACTCCACCTCCTTGCAGGTATGTTGCTATGTTTACCTATGAAGAGTGTGCCACAGATGTTAATTGTATTCAAGTGGTGTATAGCAATTGGGTGTTAATTGTATTCAGGTGGAGGGTATTCATAGAATCATAGAAATTTAAGGCACAGAAGGAGGCCATTCGGCCCATCGTGTCTGTGCCGGCCGACAAAGAGCTCTCCAGCCTAATCCCACTTTCCAGCTCTTGGTCCGTAGCCCTGTAGGTTCCGGCACTTCAAGTGTATATCCAAGTACTTTTTAAATGTGATGAGGGTTTCTGCCTCTACCACCCTTTCAGGCAGTGAGTTCCAGACCCCCACCACCCTCTGGGTGAAAAAAGTTCTCCTCAACTCCCCTCTAATCCTTCTCCCAATTACTTTAAGGGGACTCTCTTGTGCACAGATATATATAAATGGGAGTAGGTTGGGGAAGGTTTGCAAGCTTATCTTGGGGGTGTACAGTATGTTATGTGTGTCTCTGTAAATAAAGGCTTGTAAGCAACTAAAGACTAAGCTCTAGTCTTCTCTCCTTCGCCAACTGGCCATCTGACTTTTACAACAGAGCGGCACTCCTCACACCCAATTCATGCAACCCCACCTCCACTTCAGCAGCCAAGGAACAGAGGGTCAGGTGCTAGACTGCACCAGCACTTGCCTACGGTACTTTGGATAGCCTTTTCCTTCCTTTTCCTCCATCCGCCGTGCCCAGGGATTCCTTCACAATCCAGCACAAATAACAGGAAAGTCTACCCCAACAACCTCTGGGCTCGGCACACAGAGGAAAATCAGGCGAAGGAGGATTGCGTGGCTGCACCGCAGCCGGCCTGATCTTCCTTCTGGTGCCTCACCCAGGGGTTCCTTTACCCCAGGCGCAGAAAGTCTACCCCATTGTCTTCTCATTGGAATGCGGGTCCAGGGGTGATGGGAGCCCTCCAATACCTCATCGAAGGGACCAACATCGTCAGGAGAGGAGGAGGAGAGAAAGTTAGTGCAGAAACAAGGAAAGCGTCCCCCATAAAATACGAGACACTTTTTCCAGCGAGTGATTTATTCGTGCTAATGGTTAACTGAGGCACAGTCCGGGTATAAACTGCATTTCAGTGATCTTGCCTGTTATATTTCAATTAAATTAGTTAAAATGGAAGTGGAAATTGACTTTTGAAACAGAAAGAAGCAAGATTTTTTTTTCTGCGTTCCTGGGATGTGGGCGTCGCTGGCAAGGCCGGCATTTATTGCCCATCCCTAATTGCCCTTGAGAAGGTGGTGGTGAGCCGCCTTCTTGAACCGCTGCAGTCCACATTAATAAAACAGAATATCCGTGAGAAATAGCACTTACATTCCAATTTTGAATAACATACAGGATCCATGGCACAAGTCTGGTACAGTTACTGAATAAAATGAATCTCAATGAGCATTGAACTTGAGTGGGGACCACTGCTCATTTATAACTTGCTCGGAAAAATGGGAACTGCAATCTCATGCCGTATTATATCTACAGATATGTACAGCGGATCCAGTGGAGCAATAGGTCCTTGTACGAGAGTACAGACCCGGGAAACGCCGTGGTTTTGAGTTCAAGACTTCAGCTAGAGCGGCCGATCCCCTTTAAGATAATTGGCAAAAGAGGCAGAGGGGGAGATGAGGAGAACTTTTCTTTACGCAGCGAGTTGTTGTGATCTGGAATGCACTGCCTGGAAGCAGATTCAATGGTAACTTTCAAAAGGGAACTGGATATAAATACTTGAAGAGGAGAAAAAATTCAGGGCTATCGGGAAAGAGCAGGGGAGTGGGACTAGTTGGATTGCTCTACCAAGAGCCGGCACAGGCACGATGGGCCAATCGGCCTCCTTCTGTGCTTTCTATGATTCTAAGATACGGTGCCACACTGCTGCTACAGCCTTCAAAGTATTGCAAGAAAACAAATGTTATTTAAAGGAAATAACAGACTTGACCGAGAGCTGCCACATCAGTCTGATTTAATCAGAAGCCAAGGGAGACCCACAGGCTGCACAATGGCCAGCCCACTCACCTCTCCTTCCCTCTGCCTCATCTCACGTCAATGACTGGCCTCAAAGCAGATGCAAACTGAACGCCCTCTTCCTCCCTGGAAGGACATTAACCAGTTGTGACACATTTTGAATTAACCGGACTGCAGCACCTTATTTTCAACACCTACAAGTCTTTGACCTCTTCCGCCCTGGGACACAAAAGGACATCACTTCCTCACACTGACCAGGTGCACAGTCTGGACAAAGTGGAAACGCTACACGACGAATACTAAGCACACTATCAACTTCAATTTAAATGTCAAACTTAAGGAGCAATAACTCTGACATAATCAATGGTTTCTACATCAGAGAGTGGTGCATCTTTGGAATTCTCTACCCCAGAGGGCTGTGGAGACTCAGTCGTTGAATATATTCAAGACAGAGATCGATAGATTTTTGAATATTAAGGGAATCGAGGGATATGGGGATAGTGCAGGAAAGTGGCGATGAGGTCGAAGATCAGCCATGATCTTATTGAATGGCGGTGTGCTGCCTTCCTTTAGGAATTTATGTTAGTTTTCCAGTAATTCAGGGGTTTAATTAATTTGGGTCGATTCCCATTGTGTGCCGCCACCTAGTGGATATTTGGTACCTAGCAAGTGCAGTAAAGCGCAGTAAAGTGCAGTAAAGTAAGTGCTGTAAAGTAAATTTCTGTATATCACAAGACCTGCAGCTCGACACATGGTCTGGGAAGTTATTTTCTTGTTACGCTTCAGCCTTGGACACTATTTGTCTGTAAGTACTTGAGAATGTTATAGATGATTAGTGTACACTATATTTTGCAGAAAATGTTTAGTTTGTAACCTTTCTCTGTACACAGCTAGCCGTGAAGTGCTCGCTCTCTGTCTAGCTGGTTAACTTGTAGCTGTATTTGATGCACTATGTACAGGGCTAATTTAAAGTGAATGTAAGAGAATGCCTTTCATTTTGCTAAATGTATATTCACAGTAAGCTGTGTTTTCACATGTTTTGGTAAGTTACATGCCAAATGTACTGTGTTGCTCAGGCTTACCTAAGTTTGTGTATGTATATCAGTTATGTGTTTGTGTACTAATGTGTGCTTCCATTTCTGTATTGTATTTCAGTTTCACAATAAGAATCTTTCAATAAAGTTTACAAGAAAAGTCAAGCCTTGTGATTTTTATGGGAAGATATCAAGTTGTTAGCTACCTGTCTAGCTTTGCATAGGAACGCGCTGCAAGGGCAGAATAGGCGGAGCAGGCTCGAGGGGTCGAATGGCCGATTCCTGCTCCTAATCCTTATGTAAACACTATGTAATACCTTCCACTTTATTTCGTTCCATTTTGAAGCTCTTTTATACCCATTTGTGATGATATCTTTACACTACCTGCCTGAGATTACCTTTGTATAATCTGGGAATTTTTAACTTGTATAGCCTTTTTTAAAAGAAAGCCAATTATCAACCATTAAACCCTTTATTTGTGACTGAGTGCCCCATACTTAAGAACATAAGGATTAGTGTGGTGTATGTGCCTTTAAGAGCCCCCCTGTGTATTGTAATGCCGGTAATGGCCACTCGGGCTATATAAGCCTGTATATTGTCTTGTATCTGTTAGTTCACCTCCAGACTTTGTTCAGTAAACACCTGTGAAACCTACTCCTGCTTTCCGTGTCTCCATTAACACACGGATACAACAGTGGCGACGAATCAGAAATGGACTTACCTGCAATTCGGCAGCACCTCAAGGAGATCGATTCCTCAGACGAAAGTCGAAGAAAAGCAAGAAAGAAAAATAAAAAAAATTAAAAAAAATTTAAAAACTGTGGTTTCACCAGCTAGCCGAGCTGGTGGCAGGTACTGCAATAATCCTTCCTGGGCGGCGGGCTGGGGCTCCATCGGCTGGCTCTGCAGCAGGGCCAAGCAGCGAAGGTGGAGGCAAACAGAGACAGAGGGGGGGAGCACTCGGGAGACGGCCGGCGCTGCAAAGCAGGTCGGCGTTCGGACCAAGCAGAGGGGGAGAAAAGTCCCAGAGAGTCTGGCGGGAACGAGTCTCCACCTGTAAATAAAAAAACGCGGAAAACAGCGTTGTCAGCAGCAGCAGCGGTGGGAAAGCGCGGGAAGCGCCATTTTTTTCTGCAGGGAAGAAAGGAAAGCGCGGGAAGCGCCATTTTTTTTTCAGGATGCCTAAGGCTGGCAATATTAATGCTTTCGATAGCGATATAGAGGATTGGACCACATATGTGGAAAGAGTGGAAGTATATTGCACAGCAAATGGAATAGAAAATGATAAAAAGGCATCAGTACTTCTAAATCTAATGGGCGCAAGGACATACGGGCTGTTACGAAACTTAATCACTCCAGCCAAACCAAAGGACAAGAATTTTAAGGAGATTGTTGATACACTAAAGGAGCACTTAAACCCAACACCGCTGCTGATAGCGGAACGATTCAAATTCTTCAAGAGGAATCAGCACAAGAATGAAAGGAACGCTGATTACCTCAGCGAATTAAGGAAGCTATGAAAGCACTGCCAATTCGGGGCAGGACTGGCAGATTCTCTTCGAGACAAATTCGTCTGCGGTCTCCTAAGTGAAGGAACACAGAAAAGGCTACTTTCTGAGAAAGATTTGACACTGGACAAGGCTTTCAGTATGGCTGTATCATACGAAGCAGCTGCAAGAGGAGCTGCAGAGATACAACAAAAGACACAGGACTTCGGCACCCATGAAATGACACAGGGTTTTGAGAGATGTTATCGCTGCGGCAGATCCAACCATGACCAGAGGGACTGCTGGTTCAAGGACAAAGCATGCAGGCAATGCGGAAAGATTGGACACATTGCACGTGTATGCCGATCTGGACACAAAAAATCCATGGACAGGAAAAAAATCAATAAGGAAAAGTACAGAAAGGTACAAATGATGACGGACAGTAGCTCCAAAGACCAGAAGAGCGATAGCGACTCCGGAAACAAGAGACTAAGCTGTCTCAAATTACATAATGTAATTGCCAAAGAAGATTACCAGACCATTTGGGTTACCCTCACGATAGCGGGGTCCCCAGTTAAAATGGAGCTAGATACAGGATCAGCTCTGACCGTCATAAGTTGATGGGATTACGAGCGGCTATTTCCGCATATACCTTTGAAAGACACATCCATTATTTTAAAAACATATACGGGGCAGAAAGTATACCCCAAAGGGAAAATAAGGGTGCCTGTTGTATACAACGGCAAGGAAATACAAAAGTTGTATTTATATGTTCTGCAAGATGGTGGTCCACCGCTGTTGGGACGTGAATGGATCAGGAAGATACGTTTAGACTGGTACTCCATTCAGGCACTGACGGTGACCAGTAACAAAAAAAACAATGATGACATCATACCTGGACGATTAAAAGACATCTTGGCCAACGCCAAAGAAGTGTTTCAACAGAAACTAGGAACCTTGAAAGGCATCACCGCCTCAATAAAAGTGGAAGATGCAACAATTCCCAAGTTTTTTAAGGCAAGGCCGGTGCCATACGCAATTCGTCCAGCAGTCGAGGCAGAGCTGGAGAATTTGGAAAAGGCAGGCGTATTATCCAAGATAGAGTGGAGCGAGTGGGCAACACCCATCGTCCCGGTCATGAAGAAAATGTTGAATAATGATAAATCTGAAGAACAGAGAAAAATTCGCATCTGTGGGTACTTCAAGGTGACTGTAAACCCGGTCCTTCACACGGTACAGTATCCTCTTCCGAGGATACAAGATATTTTCGCCTCACTATCCGGAGGGAAACGTTTCACCAAAATTGACTTGGCACAGGCATATCTACAGATGGAGGTTGAAGAGGCCTCTAAAAAGTATCTCACGATAAATACACACAAAGGCTTGTACCAGTACAATCGACTGGTTTTCGGAGTAGCATCAGCTCCAGCTATCTGGCAAAGAGCTATGGAGCAAGTCCTCCAAGGGATTCCGGGGACTCAATGTTACCTAGACGACATCCTTGTAACAGGAGAAAACGACAACGAGCACCTTGCCAATTTGGAGCAGGTGCTCACTAGGCTGGGAGAACGGGGCCTACGAGCAAATCACCCCAAGTGCGAATTTTTCCAGAAACAAATATCATATTGTGGCCACATAATTAACGAGGAAGGGTTGCATAAGTCACCTGAAAAAATTGAAGCAGTCATAAAAGCCCCAGCACCTGAAAATGTCTCACAATTAAGGTCGTTCCTGGGATTAATAAATTACTATCATAAATTTTTACCGAACTTGTCAACTCTTCTGCACCCTCTTAACGAACTGCTACAAACGGGAGTAATTTGGAAATGGAGCGAAGACTGTAAACGTGCCTTCCAGAAATGCAAAGGCTTGATCACGTCCAAGGAAGTTTTGGCTCATTACAACCCATCACTGCCAATCAGACTGGTGTGCGATGCATCCCCTTACGGCATAGGAGCGGTATTATCGCATAGATTCCCTGATGGCTCGGAGCGGCAGATAGCTTTTGCGTCACGCTCATTGAACTCAGCTGAGCGTAACTATGCCCAGATCGACAGGGAAGCACTCAGCCTGGTGTGGGGAGTGAAGAAATTCAACCATTACCTACACGGACAAAAATTTACCTTGTTGACTGACCATCAACCCCTCGTCTCCATATCCAACCCTAAAAAAGGTGTTCCCATTATGACAGCGCAAAGGCTACAGAGGTGGTCCCTTTTCCTAGGGGCACACCAATATGACATAGAATACAAAGGATCAAAACAGATTGGGAATGCTGACGGTTTATCGCGCCTACCGTTGCCAACGGTAGAAGAGGCACCTACAGTAGACCCAGTGGAGATGTTCCACTCAACCATAGTGGAATGTCTACCAGTAACAAATTCTGCCATTGAAAAGGAAACGAGAAATGACCCGACTCTCTCACGAGTCTACGATTTAACGGTGAAGGGATGGCCAGCACATGGCGAACCACTGTTGCCAGCATTCTCGCAAAGAAGAGAACAGCTGTCAGTGTGCCGAGGAACCTTGATGTGTGGATCCAGAGTGGTGATTCCACCCAAACTCCAGGATAAAGTGCGAAAGGAGCTTCACAAGGGGCATCTGGGTGGAGTGAAAATGAAGAACCTAGCCAGAGCGTTTGTGTGGTGGCCAGGTATCGATGGAGACATCGAAGAAATGACCAAGAGCTGCCTAGGATGCCAGAAGGTCCAAAGCGCCCCATCACAAGCCCCTCTACATCTATGGGAGTGGCCCTCATCTCCATGGCAAAGGGTACACATCGACTTTGCTGGTCCATTTGTGGACTCAATGTTCTTAATCGCGGTTGATGCACACTCCAAGGGCTGGTGGTAATAAAGATGTCCTCCACCACCACGGAAAAAACCATCACAGTATTAAGGGCCATATTTGCCAGGAATGGGCTGCCTGAACAGATCTGTTCTGATAATGGACCGCAATTTGTGTCCGAAGAATTCAGGAAGTTCTTAAAAAACAATGGGGTTAAGCACTACACGTCCGCCCCATACCATCCCGCCACCAATGGATTGGCTGAAAGGTTTGTCCAGACCTTCAAGAAGGCCATAAAGGCCATGGGTAATGAAGACATAAAACTTCAGCATAAGGTAGATAACTTCTTGTTGGCGTACAGGAATGCAACACATGTGGTTACAAACCAAACTCCCGCCATGATGTTCTTCAATAGAAACCTAAGATGCCGGCTGGATTTGATCAAGCCAAACATCAGAAGGGACATGGAGAACCAGCAATTTCAAGGCATGAATGAAAGGCCAACTAGAACCTTCCAGATAGGTCAACAAGTTTTAGCCCGGGACTACCGTACCGAGAAATGGCAGCCTGGAACTATTTGCACACGACTAGGACCGCTGATGTATACCGTGGACATTGGAGAAAGCATAATAAGGCGCCATGCTGACCAGATCATAGAGTCAGCCGAAAAGGGACAACCTACACCACAACTCTATACGCCCAATGATGAAGTAGAGATACCCATAGTATCTACCTCCGATCCGGAGATACTGGAACAAGATGAACCCGACACTGGCATTCAAGCCGAATCAGCCTTGCCAAAAGAACCTACTACACCACCAGAAACTACTACACCACCGAGGCGTTATCCGGACCGAGTCAGGAAGCCTCCAGAGAGACTGACTTAGAATTGATTAACTGCAGCAATGTGTAGATTATTGTTCTTGTAACATGTTAATTAATGATTACTTAAAATATTATGTACTAGTTGCCTAAAAGGGGAGGAATTGTGGTGCATGTGCCTTTAAGAGCCCCCTGTGTACTGTAATGCTGGTAATGGCCACTCGGGCTATATAAGCCTGTATATTGTCTTGTATCTGTTAGTTCACCTCCAGACTTTGTTCAGTAAACACCAGTGAAACCTACTCCTGCCTTTCGTGTCTCTATTTAACACACAGACACAAGAATTAGGAGCAGGAGTCGGCCATTCAGCCCCTCGAGCCTGCTCCGCCATTCAATAAGATCACGGCTGATCAAGCCTGAGATCATATCTGACAGTCTCGACTTGCTCTGTCGTTGTTCATCACACCCCCCACCACCCACCCTTTGATTTGTTCCAGTTTTGACACATGGCCTACATCCGAAATGTTAACCTGCCTTTTCTCTGTACAGACACTGCTGGATCCTCTGCGTGTTTCCAGTATTTTCGGTTTTTCACTGTTGGACGTAATTGTTCTCAGTCAGGTCCGGGAGTCACTGAGAAAAGCAAATGCTGATTTGTTATAATATATCACTGTTTCAGTGGTGGCTTCCCATCTCTGTGCCCAGGCAGTCACAGGGTGGATGGAGGGGGATGGGGGGGGGATGGGGGGGAGATGGGGGGATGGGGGGCTGGAGTGGGGGGTCAAGCATAGAATGTGCTAGGTGTCTGACTCATGAGCCTGGGTAGCTCAGTCAACATAAGAACATAAGAACATAAGAAATAGGAGCAGGAGTAGGCCAATCGGCCCCTCGAGCCTGCTCCGCCATTCAATAAGATCATGGCTGATCTGATCCTAACCGCCAATCCACTATCACAGAACCATCTCCTGAATCTAACAGAATTAGACACACGAAATAGGAGCAGGATCAGGCTACACGGGCCCTGGGCCCGCTCCGCTACTCACAGGGCCATGACCGATCCGAACCTAGACTCATGTCCAAATTCCTGCCCGCTCCCCGTAACCCTTAATTCCCTTTACTTCTAGGAAACTGTCTATTTCTGTTTTAAATTTATGTAATGATGTAGCTTCTACAGCTTTTTGGGGCAGCATATTCCATGGACCTACCACCCTCTGAGTGAAGTAGTTCCTCCTCATCTCAGTTTTGAAAGAGCAGCCCCTTATTCTAAGACTATGCCCCCTAGTTCTAGTTTCACCCATCATCGGGAACATCCTCCCCGCATCCACCCGATCCAACCCCTTCACAATCTTATATGTTTCAATAAGATCGCCTCTCATTCTTCTGAACTCCAATGAGTAGAGTCCCAATCTACTCAACCTCTCCTC
Organism: Somniosus microcephalus; assembly: GCF_052327205.1. Lineage (NCBI taxonomy): Eukaryota > Metazoa > Chordata > Chondrichthyes > Squaliformes > Somniosidae > Somniosus > Somniosus microcephalus. The sequence goes on along the minus strand of NC_140991.1, from coordinate 320,123,321 downwards.
ATATGTCCATCCCCTCATCCCCGGGATTAACCGAGTGAACCTTCTTTGTACTGACTCGAGAGCAAGTATGTCCTTTCTTAAGTATGGACACCAAAACTGTACGCAGTATTCCAGGTGCGGTCTCACCAATACCTTGTACAACTGAAGCAATACCTCCCTATTTTCATATTCTATCCCCCTAGCAATGAAAGCCAACATTCCATTGGCCTTCTTAATCACTTGCTGCACCTGCATACTAACCTTTTGAGTTTCGTGCACCAGGACCCCCAGATCCCTTTGTACTTCAGTACTTTCCAGTTTCTTGCCATTAAGATAATAACTTGCTCTACGATTTTTCCTGCCAAAGTGCATAACCTCACACTTTCCAGTATTGTATTCCATCTGCCAAATCTCTGCCCACTTACTTTGTCTGTCTATGTCCCCTTGCAGGTTTTTTATGTCCTCCTCACTCACTACTTTCCCTCCCATCTTAGTGTCATCTGCAAACTTTGATATGCTACACTCGGTCCCCTCCTCCAAATTGTTAATATAGATTGTAAAGAGTTGGGGACCCAGCACTGACCCCTGCGGAACACCACTAGTTACTGATTGCCAGTCTGAGAATGAACCATTTATCCCAACTCTCTGCCTTCTGTTAGATAGCCAATCCTCTATCCATGCCAGAATATTACCCCCAATCCCGTGATTTTTTATCTTAAGCAATAATCTTCTGTGTGGAACCTTGTCAAATGCCTTTTGGAAGTCTAAATACACTACGTCCACTGGTTCCCCTTTATCCACCCTATATGTTACTTCCTCAAAGAACTCCAGCAAATTTGTCAAACATGACTTCCCCTTCATAAAACCATGCTGACTTTGTCCTATTAAATTATGATTATCCAAATGTCCTGTTACTGTCTCCTTAATAATGGACTCCAAAATTTTACCTACCACAGATGTTAGGCTAACCGGTCTATAGTTTCCAGCCTTCTGTCTACTGCCCTTTTTAAATAAGGGTGTTACATTAGCAGTTTTCCAGTCTGCCGGGACCTTTGCTGAGTCCAGGGAGTTTTGGAAAATTATTACCAATGCATCCACAATCCTTACCGCCACTTCCCTCAAGACCCTAGGATGTAAGCCATCAGGTCCAGGTGATTTATCCACCTTGAGTCCCATTATTTTACCGAGTGCCGCTTCCTTAGTGATTTTGATCGTGTTTAGCTCCTCCCCCCCCTATATCCCCCTGTTTGTCCAGTGTTGGGATATTCTTAGTGTCTTCTACTGTAAAGACTGATATAAAATATTCATTCAGTGTTTTTGCCATCTCCATATTTCCCACCATTAATTTCCCGGTCTCATCCTCTAAGGGACCAACATTTACTTTAGCCACCCTTTTTCTTTTTATATAACTATAAAAACTCTTACTATCTGTTTTTATATTTTTTGCTAATTTACTTTCATAATCTATCTTCCCTTTCTTAATCAATCTTTTTGTTATTTTTTGCTGTCTTTTAAAGTTTTCCCAATCCTCTATCCTCCCACTAGATTTGGCTACCTTATATGCCCTTGTTTTTAGTCGAATACTATCCTTAATTTCTTAGATCAATAGAGCATCAGGCTTTTAACTCTGAGGGCAGGATTTTCATTGAGCCATGGAGGCAGGATTGGAGGCGTGTGGGGGGTTAAAATCCCGAAATCGAGGGGCACGAACCCATCCTGCACCCCAACCCGCCTCCATGCCAGTTTCAAAGGAGGCGGGTACCCGACCCGCACTGGGACCCGCCTCACCGAGGCGGGAACGGGATTCGTGCCAATTAACTGCCTGTTAACAGGTAGTTAACAGGCAGTTTTTAGCCTAATCCCTATTTTTATTCCTGAAGTGTGGGATTCCCGATGGCTCCAAACCACGCCAAGTTAGCGAGGCGGGCCGTCGGGCTGAAGGGCTTGGAGGGGTCGAGATGTCCGGTGTTCAGGTGAGTGATGGGTGCATGAGTGCAACGGTAAGTGTGTTTGGTGTGTGTAAAGTGTTTAAATAAGTTTTACTTACCTTTACAGCCTTCCTTCAGGTCTCAGGAGTCCCTCATCTCACCGGTACGGAAAGCAGAATGGCTGCGAGCTGTCAAAAGTTGCAGCCTCTGCTTTCTGTTCCAGAGAGATCTCTGAATCATCCTGAGAGGAAGGAATTAACTTAGAATACAGATGGTCAGTGTTTGACAGCTTCAAACAGCTGTGAAAAACTGATATTTCATCTGTCAAAAGCTTGTGACAGATGAAATGTCAATCTGTGACGTCACCTGTTGCCGGGTGGCCCTTAATTGGCCTGCTGAGCCCGCTGGGCGGGCTCAACAAAGTCAATCAAGTGAAAATCGTGTGGGTTGGCCACAACTCGATGGAGGCGGGACTACAACCCCGAAAGTTGTAGTCCCGCCTTCTACACGCCTCCTCAATGAAAATGCAGCCCTGAGAGGCCACGGTCCAAGTCCCTGTTTGAGAGCTGTTTTTCAGCAATGATCTGTTGGGCCGAATGGTCTACTTCTGTGCTGTAAATACTTTGGGGGTATTATGCTGGGTGGGCTTAACAAGGTCAATCAAGGGAAAATAGTGTGGATTGGCTGGATGTTGATGGAGGCGGGACTAAAACCCAACAAGCGGCGGTCCCGCCTCCATCACGTCCCCATTGGCAAAATCACCCCCTTAGTGATTTTAACTCCCCGCACCCAAAGGGAACCGGGTGTTAAAATAGAGGCAGTGTGGCACTCACCGTGTCCACGCCACACTCACGTCCCGCGCCATTTTAACCAGAGTTTGGAGCAGCGGCAGAGGCTCTCACACTGCCAGGCCAGGCCGGGGCCTGGTTGAAATTCGAAAGTCTGATGACGGGCACGGTTTAATTGTTCACTTCTTCACATTTCAGGTTGTAGAAACCCACAGCAGGTTTACTTTCGACAATGAAGACCCAAGAACATAGAAGTTCACCGAACCACTCCCAGCCCAATCTTCCTTCGATGGGCTGGTTTTCCCACGGGGTGTTGTTGAAGTGAAGCGGGACTCACTGACCCCCCCCTCCCACCGGTGGAGCCACAATGCCAGAATTCCCATCCATTTAAATGAATGGAGAGAATCTCGTGGTGCATGGGCCACCTCTCGTCAGGAGTACTTGATTAAGGAGTCAGCCCGCTAGTCTCTGTACGCACTCAGCACGCTAATCTCTAATCAGCATTTCCAGGACTGGGTGTAGGGCAACGCTGCCTGTACTCTGCCCAAACAATGTGCCTCACTGCCTACCCCGTACAGCACAGGCAGTGGTTGAGGTGAATAACAAAGATGCATTTAAGGGGAAGCTAGATAAGTGCATTAGAGAGAAAGGAATGGAAGGCTATGCTGATGGGGTGAGATGAAAAAGCATCAGAGGAGGCTCGCGTGGAGCACAAACACCGGCGCAGACCTCTTGTCTTGTCTCAATAGAGTCGGCATGTGCAGTCTAGCTGTACTCCACCAACTTTGTAAGCGATTGGCCAGGACACCAGGGATAACTCCCCTGCTCTTCTTCAAATAGTGCCGTGGGATCTTTTACATCCACCTGAGAGAGCAGATGGGGCCTCGGTTTAACGTCTCATCCGAAAGACGGCACCTCCAACAGTGCTGCGCTCCCTCAGTACTGCCCCTCCGACAGTGCAGCACTCCCTCAGTACTGCCCCTCCGACAGTGCAGCGCTCCCTCAGTACTGCCCCTCCGACAGTGCAGCGCTCCCTCAGTACTGCCCCTCCGACAGTGCAGCGCTCCCTCAGTACTGCCCCTCCGACAGTGCAGCACTCCCTCAGTACAGCCCCTCCGACAGTGCTGCACACCCTCAGTACTGCCCTTCCGACAGTGCGGCGCTCCCTCAGTACTGCCCCTCCAACAGTGCAGCACTCCCTCAGTACAGCCCCTCCGACAGTGCTGCACACCCTCAGTACTGCCCTTCTGACAGTGCAGCATTCCCTCAGTACTGCCCCGCCGACAGTGCAGCGTTCCCTCAGCACTGCCCCTCCGACAGTGCAGCACTCCCTCAGCACTACACTGGGAGTGTCAGCCTAGATTTTTGTGCTCAAGTCTCTGGAGTGGGACTTGAACCCACAACCTTCTGACTCAGAGGCGAGGGTGCCGCCCACTGAGCCACAGCTGACACCAGCATAGACCTTATGGGCTGAACGGCCTGTAAATTCTATGTAATACTATGTACGTACAGCACAAATGTAACACTTGCTATTTTCCACATCCTGCATCTTCAGTGACTGTGATTACTAATTTAGCACTAAGCGCTACTAAGGGGTAATTTCATGGTGTAAGAGCAGAGCCAATAGCAATTGGATTAGGGCCACCAAAATTCAATTATCCTTATAGCCAGCAAACATTTACCATCAGTTTCCGATAGATTTGAACACAACTACCCTGAGCTACAAGGCCCGGGACTAACCCACCTGCACCACTCAGTAGGATATTTTTGCACTGGCTCTGGAAGTGTCTGTCTCCACTGCGATCCAACGAGCTAGCATCAGACTAACCTTCAATTATTCTCCTTCAACGTGCTGTGACTGTCGAAGATCGGCATTACAGATCCGCTTAATATTTTGTACAAAAATGTTTTGTGCTGAAATAAAACCGACATTTCACCCACCATGGACTGGAGTATCCCCAGGGAAAGCAAAGCTTTCAGCTGGTTGTGCTGAAAGTAAAATCTGTTCCTAACCCACCACGGCTATGCTCGTCAAGTTCAAGAGTTCAACTGTCCATCGAACCAATGTTGATCTTCACATAATTACATAAGAATTAGGAGCAGGAGTTGGCCACTCGGCCCCTCGAGCCTGCTCTGCCATTCAATAAGATCATGGCTGATCTTCGACCTCAACTCCACTTTCCCACCCGATCTCCATATCCCTCGATTCCCCGAGAGTCCAAAAATCTATCGATCTCAGCCTTGAATATACTCAACGACTGAGCATCCACAGCCCTCTGGGGCAGAGAATTCCAAAGATTCACCACCCTCTGAGTGAAGAAATTCCTCCTCATCACAGTCTTAAATGGCCGACCCCTTATCCTGAGACTGTGGCCCCTGGTTCTAGACTCTCCAGCCAGGGGGAAACATCCTCTCAGCATCTACCCTGTCAATCCCGCTCAGAATCTTGTATGTTTCAATGAGATCACCTCTCATTCTTCTAAACTTCAGAGAGTATCGGCCCAATCTACTCAATCTCTCCTCATAGGACAACCCTCTCATCCCAGGAATCAATCTAGTGAACCTTCGTTGCACCGCCTTCAAGACAAGTACGTCCTTCCTCAGATAAGGAGACCAAAACTGTGCCCAGTACTCCAGGTGTGGTCTCACCAAGGCCCTGTACAATTGTAGCAAGACTTCCTCACTCTTATACTCCAACCTCCTTACAATAAAGGCCAACATGCCATTTGCCGTCCCAATTGCTTGCTGTACCTGCATGCTGTGTTTCCTGTACGAGGACCACCAAATTTCTCTGAACACGGAAGCGGTTACCTTCAATAACGGACATGGGGCAGCGCGATCCCCACTACATGCCTTGGCCCACCCCCACCCCTCCGCCAGCACAGTAAGTACTTGAGGGAGAAAGGAATCGAAGGATATGCTGATCGTGTGAGATGAAGAAGGGTGGGAGGAGGCTCATGTGGGGAATAACCACTGGCACAGACCAGTTGGGCCAAATGGCCTGTTCCTGTGCTGTAGATTCTATGTAATCCTATTTAGCAACGGCCAGTGCTATGATAAGACCACCCACCTGGTTGTGTTGACAATCGAAATTGCAATTGCACTCCAGACATTTGAAGTTGTTTGAAAAAACTCTCCAGTAGAACTTTAATTGGTGTTGTTGGGCCTAAGAGCTTTGATGGAATGATCACACTGGGAATGACTGGTAGGCACACATCATACATCACTTCTTTAGCTGAACTGAAGCACTTAAAGCTGAAAACCTTCCCCCTGGTGTTGTAGGCATGTCAGTTGCGCATTGAAGCCTATCTGAAAATATACAGGAAAACTCCAGTCCTGCAAGGCAAAAGATGAAACATTCTGGACGTCCATTTTCCAAATCACTCGGGAATGTGCATGTACTGTAGATCCTTTCCAAATTCTTTGCTGTGAGTAAGTGTTCCCCTCCAAGAACATCCTTCATGGATAAATACTTCAACAGTGCAGGGAGGCTTTTAAACATTTAGAAGTCTGACACGTAGTTATCGGTGGTGACAACAGTCGCAGCAGAACTGTCAAAGCAGGAAAACCACCTGAACTTAAGAGTCACGTCTGATTTTTCTTTCTTCTTGCTCTTGACTTCTTGCGTGGACAAAGTTCAGGTTGTTCTTCATTTTCAGGCAACTCCAGAAGTTCTAGTGAGGAATGGTTTGGGAGTCTGCGTGGTGTCGTCTGTTCCAATAAAACCACCCAGAGTCATACGGGGAGAAATTGGGTATAGCCCCGCTTGGAGCGCTAGAATTGACGCTGCGCAAAATCTATCGCCAGGCGCAACTTATCGCCACCTCGAGCGATATTGGGTTGCCTCGCCCCTGAAGGAGATTGCGGCGTAAAATCAGGCATTGCACGGGACTCCTAAGGCGCTAACCTGGCGGCGCTACTCAATATCTGGGCGGACGGGCGCAGCGCAGGTGCTGTCAATAATCGATGACCACGAGACATGCTGGCGCTGGCCAGCTCTTAAAGGGGCGGGTCATTTAGGTTCAGGAGCCACACTCATCGCCTTGTAGGCCTCAAAATCGGCGCTGTGTATTCTGAGGCGTTACAAACTTTGACCAGATGGAGAGGGTGAGGCAGAGAGCGGAGCGCTTTACCGATGGGGCATTGGATGCTTTGGTTGGCGCAGTGGAGCGCCGGCGAGCAGTGCTGTACCCTGACAATGGCAGGAGGCCTCATCAGAACAAGTACCGCAGAGCTTGGAGGGAAGTTTGTCAAAGAGTCAACTCCAGCAGCGTGGCGCCCAGGGCTCCTGTGCAATGCAGGAAGAAGTTCAACGATCTCACTCAGGTCATTAGGGTGAGTGGTTTTTTGGCAATCTTCTTCATCCCTCCATCTGCACCTGACTTTATGGCCAGAAGGTGCGCAATGCCCCAATGGCCATCTGTCAGCCAGCACCCATGGCCCTTTCTGGGAACGCACATGCACATTCAACTCAGGGCATACTGTAAGGGCTGATCTACCATGGGGGGCATGAGATGACAAATCAGGGCATACTGTAAGGGCTGATCCACCATGGGGGGCATGAGATGACAACTCAGGGCACACTGTAAGGGCTGATCCACCATGGGGGGCATGAGATGACAACTCAGGGCACACTGTTTCATAACTTCCTGTCCTTTCTCCTGCAGGCCAAGCTGGCCAGGAACCGGAGGGAACAGATTCGTACTGGCGGGGGCCCTCCTCAGCTGCAGACACTGACGGACCTGGAGGAGAGAGTCCACCAGATTGTTGGAGGCCGGATGAGTGGTCCTGTCACCACTGGAGCTGCCGACCCCATTGTGCACAGCGATGGTAAGGTCATCACCTTTTTGAACTGCCTCCTTCCACTTGTTCCCCCCACCAGCATGCTTTTTCACCCTGGACCCATGTCAGAGCATTGCAGCACTCTTGCATCTCTTGCTGCCACCCTGTCCTTTCGCTAAAGCCACTCTTCAACCTCCCTGCTTTCAGATGCTGCATCACCAGCTCGGGAGCTGGGCCCTCAAGCTGCCAGGGACACTGACTCCGGAGGCGAGGAGCAGGAGGAAGCAGGACCATCCGTGCCACCCTCAGGCGAGCCAGCCAATCTGCAGACTGGGGATAGTGCTTCCCTGGAAGGGAGCTGGGGGGGGATGGCTCTGAGGAGGAACCAGTTGCAGGAACCAGCGGGCTCCAGCAACGCAATGGGGATAGGGAAGCTCGGGAACCGTCTCCCCGGAGGGCGCGTCAGGCCACGATGACTGCTGCACAGAGCGCAGAAGAGGTGCGTTCCCTCGCAGGAATGAGCGCACAGGCTCGACTCAGGCACACTGAGCTGATGTCTGCAGTGGCAAGGATGCCTGAATCCATCGAGACACTGGCAAGGAGTGTGCAAGACTTCGGGGCAGCACAGGCGAGGAGTGCACAAGACTTCGGGGCAGCACAGGAAAGGAGTGCCCAGGGCTTCGGTGCATCACTGGAAAGGACTGTCCAGGGCTTCGGTGCATCACTGGAAAGGACTGTCCAGGGCTTGACCGAAGCACTGGCACCTGCCACGCAAGTGCTGAGTGCTGCCACGCAGTCCCTCGCTGGCCTCATGCAGAGGCAGATTGAGGCCACACAAGCACTGACTGCTGCCACCCTCAATGGATCAGGCAGGATTACTCGGGGCCCTTGCAGCACCACAGCAGGCCATCAATCTGTGGACCAGCCGATTGGTGCGCATGCTGCGGTGCTGCCCCGTCAGAGTGCCAGTGTGTCGGCCGACCAGGGAGCAGGTGTCCGCTCTCAGGATGCCAGCATTCCTGAAGCCAACGCTGGCATGTCTCCACTGCAGCTGCCATCACCTGCAGGACAGACTGCTTCCACCCATGCCCAGTTGGAGCAGTCAGCATCCGGGCCCTCCAAGCCCAGAGTCCGTCCAGGCCGTCCCTCAGGGGCATCTGCACTTTCGAACAGTTAGCAGGCGTCCCCCAGCCTTCATGCAGCCACTGGGGTCCCATTACGGAGGCGCTGCAGGGAGGGAAGGGGCCGATCTCGCAAGAGAAGTAGATCACCATCAAAGGGGAAAGAGTAGAAGGTGCTGCTGAGACGTCCTATTTCTAGAAATCAAGTTCGTGGATGCTGGTCTGAATGTTAATCATGTTTTGGATAATCTCCCGGGTGTGCGAGTCACTTATGTGTTAGTTTGTTAGTTAAGCTTTCTGTTGCCATTGCTTTGTCATGTTGGAAGGAAGCACATTTTTCAAAATAAACAAATAATTTTATTGTCATTGGCCAAGTCTGCTATTTACAATCATTCTGGCCTTCATAGGCTTTGGGTTATCCGAATGGTTCCATTCCTGGTCTTCGAATGGCACCAAGCAGTCCGTGAGAGGGGCCTAGAACCGACTCCTTATCAGCCTCTGACGGACGGCCCTTCCAGTTTCTCGGACCCTCCCGTCTTGGTCCTCCTCCTCCTCCTCCTCCTCATGCTCCTCCTCCTGCTCCTCCTCCTCCTCCTCTGCTGGTCCTTCAATGTCTGCTGGCATTGGCTGGGTGCGCAGGGTGGCGAGGTTATGGAGCATGCAGCAGACAACGACGAAGTGGGAGACTCGCTCTGGTGAGTACTGCAAGGCGCCTCCCGAATGGTCCAAACAGCGGAACCGCTGCTTCAGCACACCAATTGTGTGCTCTACAATGTTCCTCGTCGCCTGATGGCTGACGTTGTAGTGCTCTTCAGCAGGGGTGCTGGGCGTACGGAGCGGGGTCATCAGCCATGGGCACAGTGGATAGCCCTTGTCGCCGAGAAGCCAGCCTTCTGGGTGAGCCGGGGCCTCGAAAAGGTCTGCTACTGAAGTCTGGCGCAGGATGAATGCGTCGTGGCTGCTGCCTGGGAACTGAGCATTGACCGCCAGGATCAGCTGTCGGTGGTCACAGACCAGCTGCACATTCAAGGAGTGGAACCCCTTGCGGTTGCGGAACTCCTCAGGATTCAAAACAGGCGCCCGCAAAGCCACGTGCGTGCAGTCAATGGCGCCCTGCACCATGGGGAAGTCCGCTATTGCCGCGAAGCCCCCTGCACGCTCCCGCTGCTTCTCCAGTGTCACATTGAAGGAGATGTACTGCCGCCGCTTTTTAAACAGGGCATCTGTGATACGCTTATCAATTACTTCATAAAAGGTGAAGAGTCGAAGAAGAGATGATGAGTCGAAAGAAGAGATGAATAAGGCTTTTATTAGCTAAGAAGAGACCATGCTTCTTCGTGAGTGACTGAACAAGTCTGAACGAAACCCACACAGTGGTGGGTGGAGTCAGCTGAGGCATGCCTCCATACACAGCGCCACCCAGAGGTGGCAATATACAATACAGTGGTTTACCACATTCACCCCTTGTTTAATGTGAAGTCCGGCGGGGTGAAGGGTACTACAAGTTAAGTCTATCAGGAGGCCTTGTCTGACGTCCTGATCGTCGTGGTGGCGGCGGTGGTGTTGCAGCATCCGACGTCGGGTCTGGTGTCTGGGTGGTTGGCGAAGATTCCTGGGGCTTTGGCATGCCGTCTGCAGGGGTTGGGTTGGGAGGGGTGGTGGGGGATAACAGTGGTAAGGGGGATAACGGTGGTAAGGGGGATAACGGTGGTAATTCAGGGGTACCCGAGGGTGCGAGATCTCGTATGGAGACCGTGTCCTCCCGCCCGTCTGGGTATGTCACCCAGGCATACTGGGGGTTGGCGTGTAGGAGGTGCACCCGCTCGACCAGGGGGTCCGTTTTATGCGTCCTCACGTGCCTCCGCAGTAGGACGGGCCCAGGAGAAGTCAACCATGCCGGTAGCGAGGTTCCCGATGTAGACTTCCGGGGGAAAACGAACATTTTCTCATGAGGGGTCGCATTAGTGGCAGTACAAAGCAGTGACCGAATGGAGTGAAGCGCTGCAGGGAGGACCTCCTGCCAGCGGGAGGTCGGAAGGCCCTTAGATTTTAGTGCTAAGAGGACTGCCTTCCAAACCGTCGCGTTCTCCCTTTCCACCTGGCCGTTCCCCCGGGGGTTGGAACTGGTGGTCCTGCTCGTGGCGATACCTCTTGTTAGCAGGTACTGCCGAAGTTCGTCGCTCATGAACGATGAGCCCCTGTCGCTATGTATATAGCTGGGGAACCCGAACAGAGCGAAGATGTCATTCAGACACTTGATGACCGTGGTACTGGTCATGTCTGGGCAAGGGATGGCAAAGGGGAAACGGGAGTACTCATCAACTATGTTGAGGAAGTACACATTGCGGTCAGCGGAGGGGAGGGGCCCTTTAAAATCGACGCTCAGGCGTTCGAAGGGGCGGGTGGCCTTGATCAGGCTTGCTCTGTCCGGCCTATAGAAGTGCGGTTTGCACTCGGCGCAGATTTGGCAGCTCTTGGTCATGGTCCTGACCTCCTCGATGGAGTAGGGCAGGTTACGGGATTTGATAAAATGGAAAAACCTGGTGACCCCCGGGTGGCAGAGGTCATTGTGGAGGGACTGCAGCCTATCACTCTGCGCGTTGGCGCATGTACCACGTGATAGGGCATCTGGGGGCTCATTGAGTTTCCCTGGCCGATACAAGATATCATAATTGTAGGTGGAGAGTTCGATTCTCCACCTCAAGATCTTGTCGTTCTTGATTTTACCCCTCTGCTTATTATTAAACATAAAAGCTACTGAACGCTGGTCAGTGAGCAGGGTAAATCGTTTCCCGGCCAGGTAATGCCTCCAGTGACGCACCGCTTCTACAATAGCCTGGGCCTCCTTTTCGACGGAGGAGTGTCTCGTCTCGGGGCCCTGGAGGGTCCTTGAGAAAAAGGCCACGGGTCTGCCCGCCTGGTTAAGGGTCGCGGCTAGGGCGAAGTCGGAGGCATCGCTCTCCACTTGGAAGGGGATGGACTCATCCACCGCGTGCATTGCGGCCTTCGCGATATCGTTCTTGATAAGAGTGAAGGCTGCACACGCCTCTGGTGTCAGGGGGAAGGAGGTGGCTTTGATGAGGGGCCTGGCTTTGTCTGCATAGAGGGGCACCCACTGGGCGTAGTAGGAGAAAAACCCCAGGCATCTCTTCAGTGCTTTTTGGCAGTGGGGAAGGGGTAGCTCCATTAGGGGGCGCATTCTGTCGGGGTCGGGCCCGATGACTCCGTTCTCCACCACGCAGCCGAGGATGGCCAGGCGCTTGGTGTGAAACATACATTTTTCCTTATTGTACGTTAGGTTCAGCCGTTGGGCCGTACGGAGGAAATTTGCTAGATTAACGTCGTGGTCCTGCTGGTCGTGGCCGCAGATGGTGACGTTATCCAAATAGGGGAAGGTTGCCCGCAGCGCGTTCTGGTCAACCATTCGGTCCATCTCCCTTTGGAAGACCGAAACCCCGTTGGTGACGCCGAAGGGGACCCTAAGGAAGTGGTAGAGGCGGCCGTTTGCCTCGAAGGCAGTATACTGGCGGTCCTCATGGCGGATGGGCAGCTGGTGGTACACTGACTTAAGGTCGATGGTGGAGAATACTTTGTATTGCGCAATCTGATTGACCATATCAGATATGCGAGGGAGGGGGTACGCGTCCAGCTGGGTGTACCGGTTTATGGTTTGGCTGTAGTCGATTACCATGCGGCGTTTTGCAGTGGTTTTAACGACTACAACCTGGGCTCGCCAGGGGCTAGTGCTACCTTCGATAATGCCCTCCTTCAAGAGCCGCTCCACCTCAGAGCTGATAAAAGCTCTGTCCCCGGCACTGTACCGCCTGCTTTTGGTAGCGATGGGTTTACAGTCGCGGGTGAGGTTAGCGAACAGGGGAGGGGGGGGGACTTTTAATGTGGAAAGGCTGCAGGTGGTTTGCAGCGGGCGATTTAAAAGTTGTTGGTTGCAGACTGTGAGTGGGGGGAGGGGTCCACCGTATGCTAGTGTGACACTCTTAAGGTGGCACTGAAAATCCAACCCTAGCAGGACGGCAGCGCAAAGACGGGGCAGGACTAGCAGTTTAAATTTTTGATATTCAGTGCCCCCTACTGACAGGGTCACCACACAGTAGCCGCTGATGTCCATTGACTGGGACTTGGACGCCATAGAAATGCGATGGTGCGTTGGCAGAATCGTGAGGGAGTGGCTACGTACCGTGTCGGGGTGGACGAAACTCTCTGTGCTCCCGCTGTCGATCAGGCAACTGGTGGCGCGGCCGTTTACCGCGATATCCATCATGGAGCTGGATAGATGGTGAGGGTGGCCTTGATCCAGCGTCACGGAGGCCAGTATGTGGCTTAGTGAGTCACTATAGTCATCCGCCGAGACGGTGGTCGGTTCCGGTGACGAAATGGCGGTTGAGTGCGTTGGATACGATGGCGGCGGATGCCATGCGGCCGGGGGTACACAAAATGGCGGATAAGATGGCTGCTCCCACGGCCCGCACGCTGCGCTGCTGGCTGGCTTCCCCTTGCAGGCGTTAGCGTAATGGCCTTTCTTCCCGCAGCCCGAGCAGGTAGCTGTCTTAGCTGGGCAGTGCGCTCTGGGATGTTTTAACTGGCCACAGAAATAGCATTTTTGGGCCTGGTTACTGGGCATCGAAGCAGTTCTTACCGGAGGCTGCTGTCTCGGTTGGGTCGCTGCAGCGGTTGGTGCCGGGGGCGGCGGTCCCGTGTCCCACGGTTTCGATTGCCATGTCTCGGCGCCATTACGGGGGTATGCCTCGAGGTTTCGGTGGGCCTCCTCTAACGAGAGCGCAAGGGCAATGGCCGTCTTCAGGTCGGGTTCCTTGCTTTCTAGCAGTCTCTGCCGGGTGTGGTCTGACTGGAGGCCCCTGACGAAGGCATCACAGGCGAGTCCCTGCGCGTGCTCCACAGCCGTTACCGCTTTACAATCGCAGTCTCTGCAGAGTGCCAGTAGCGCCCGTGCAAATGCCCCTACCGATTCTCCCGATTGCTGCCTGCGGGATCCCAAGAGGTGTCGGGCGTAAATTGTGTTCACTGGGCGCGTATATTGCCCTTTTAGTAGCTCGAGGGCCGCCACGTACGTATTAGAGTCCCGGATTAGCATATATACTTGATGGCTCACCTGGGCGGTCAAAATTTTCAGTTTGTGATCCTCCTCTGTAACCTGTGAGATTGCGAGGAAGGATTCAAAGCAGCTCAGCCAGTGTTCAAACTTGGCTGATGCACCCACATCTTGAGGGTCGAGGTCCAGGCGTGGTGGTCTGAGGGCTCTCAGCAATGTCTGCTGTATCCGTTGCTGTTGTTGCTCCTCAGGTGTCGCCATTTAACTTTTAGCTAATAAAATTGATACGCTTATCAATTACTTCATAAAAGGTGAAGAGTCGAAGAAGAGATGATGAGTCGAAAGAAGAGATGAATAAGGCTTTTATTAGCTAAGAAGAGACCATGCTTCTTCGTGAGTGACTGAACAAGTCTGAACGAAACCCACACAGTGGTGGGTGGAGTCAGCTGAGGCATGCCTCCATACACAGCGCCACCCAGAGGTGGCAATATACAATACAGTGGTTTACCACAATCTGTAACCTGCTGGATGCAGCTATGCACCGCAAACTGGGAGATGTTGGCAATGTCCCCAGTTGCTGACTGAAAGGAGCTGGTCGCATAGAAATTCAGTGCTACTGTAATCTTGACAGCCACCGACAGAGAGGTACTGCACCTTATCTGCAGCTGCAGATCTGCCTGAAGCAGGTGGCACAGCTCAGTCACCACCTCCTTTCTGAATTGCAGCCTCCTAACACACTGCTCCTCCGACATGTTGAGGTAAGAGAACTGTTGCCTGAATACCCTGGCAGCGTAAGGTCTGGTGTGGCGATGTCTGTTGGCCCTCCTCCGTCTGGCCATTCCTGGCCCTCTCTCCCTCCGTCCCTGTGCCCTTTCCAGATGGTCGAGCAGCAGGACGTTCCCCTCCAAAGCAGCCCCCATAATAATAGGTCACCAGAAATTAAATAGGGTGTAAACGCTCACCAGCAGCAGGGTGATGGTATGAAGGCTGAAGGTCCTCTGGCAGCGCTGGGTCACTAGTGATATGGCTCAGAATTCAACTTTGCAACTCTGTGTAAATCTCAAAGAAGTTGTGCTCCCAAAATGGCTGCCGCTTTTATACCAGTGCAGTCCCCTTTAAAGAGCGCCCCCCTAAGCCCGAGAGCGACTGGGGAACGTTCCAGGAAGCTGTCCTTATTAGCGCCGGTCGGAACGGAGGGGGGCGCCACTGAATTTCCAGTCCGGGGCGCCAAAAAGGCGTTGCACACTGAAATGACGTCATGATCTGCCTGCGCCCGAGAGCGGGCGCTAAGAATTAGCGCCGGCGCTAAAACCCACTCAATATGGCAAGAGGCGCTGGGTTCACTGCGCCGCCCGAAAATTGGGTAACGCCCCAATTCTCGGCCTCTTAGGCGCTAATCGCTGGCGCTACCAACCGAATTTCTCCCCCATAGAGTTATACAGCACAGAAAGAGGCCCTTCGGCCCATCGTGTCCGCGCCGGCCATCAAGCCCTGTCTATTCTAATCCCATTTTCCAGCACTTGGTCCGTAGCCTTGTATGCTATGGCGTTTCAAGTGCTTATCTAAATGCTTCTTGAATGTTGTGAGGGTTCCTGCCTCTACCACCCTTTCAGGCAGTGAGTTCCACATTCCAACCACCCTCTGGGTGAAAGAGTTTTTCCTCAAATCCCTTCTAAACCTCCTGCCACTTACCATGAAACTATGCCCCCTGGTTATTGACCGCTCTACTAAGGGGAAAAGTTCCTTTCTAGCTACCCTATCTATGCCCCTCATAATTTTGTACACCTCAATCAGGTCCCCACTCAGCCTTCTCTGCTCTAAGGAAAACAACCCCAGCCTGTCCAGTCTCTCTTCATAGCTGAAGCGCTCCAGCCCAGGTAACATCCTGGTGAATCTCCTCTGCACCCTCTCTAATGCAATCACATCCTTCCTATAGTGTGGTGACCAGAACTGCACACAGTATTCCAGCTGTGGCCTAACTAGCGTTTTGTACAGCTCCATCATAACCTCCCTGCTCTTATATTCTATGCCTCAGCTAATGAAGGCAAGTATCACATATGCCTTTTTACCCACCTTATTTACCTGTCCTGCTGCCTTCAGGGATCTATGTACATGCACACCAAGGTCCCTCTGATCCTCTGTCCTTCCTAGGGTCTTAGCATTCATTGTGTATTCCCTTGCCTTGTTAGTCCTCCCAAAATGCATCACATCACACTTTTCAGGGTTAAATTCCATTTGCCACTGTTCTGCCCATCTGACCAACCTGTCTATATCGTCCAGTAGCCTGAGGCTCCCCTCCTCGCTATTTACTACCCCACCAATTTTCGTGTCATCTGCAAACTTACTGATCATACCTCCTACATTCATATCTAAATCATTAATGTACACTACAAACGGCAAAGGACCCAGCACCGATCCCCGTGGTACACCAACACCGATCCCCACGGTACACCAACACCAATCCCCGCGGTACACCAGCACCGATCCCCATGGTACACCAGCACCGATCTCCACGGTACACCAGCACCGATCCCCGCGGTACACCAACACCGATCCCCGCGGTACACCAGCACCGATCCCCGCGGTACACCAGCACCGATCTCCACGGTACACCAACACCGATCCCCGCGGTACACCAACACCGATCCCCGCGGTACACCAGCACCGATCCCCGTGGTACACCAGCACCGATCTCCACGGTACACCAGCACCGATCTCCACGGTACACCAGCACCGATCTCCACGGTACACCAGCACCGATCCCCGCGGTACACCAGCACCGATCCCCGTGGTACACCTGCACCAATCTCCACGGTACACCAGCACCGATCTCCACAGTACACCAACAACGATCCCCACGGTGTATTGATTTCTTTGTGGGTTCAATGACGAGACATTTATGAAAGAGAATGGCCTAGAAATTGGGTTTTGGCTTAGCCAGGGCTTTAGCGCCGGAAGTTAGTGCCGGCGCTAAGTCCCCTGCGCGCGCCAAAAATTCAGTGGCGCCGCACCCAAACGGCTGCCGGCGCTACTGAAGGGTCTTTGCGGCGGTACATCGGCGCTAACTGCCGTTTCGCGCTGCAATTCCGGCGCTGCGGCACCCGATGCGGTGCGGCAGGCTGGGGACGTGCAGGCCTCCTCCTCCCGTTAAGGAGGAGCTGCCTGCACCCGGCCGCGGCCCGCGCAAATCAGCTTAAAAATGAGCCCGGCACCTCGGACAAGTGCCGGGCTTGCATCTGTTCCGGGGGGGGGGGGGGGGGGAGAAGTCCGGGGAGGGAGCTGCGGGCAGGCGGCCGGCGGGAAAGTGGCCGGCCGCCGCGGGGCCTTTAATGCGCCGGCGCAAACTGGAGTAAGGCACCTCTGCCAGAACGTTGCTTGCGGCTGCCACAGGCGAGGCGGCCGCAACTCAATTTCGGAGTTCGGGCGGGTTACCACGGCAACCGGGACGCTGCGCACACCGATGACGTCATCGGTGCCGGCGCAGCGCTACTGGTGCAACGCCGATTTAGGGCCCCAGGGAATTTTTAAACTGGCCATAACTCTGGCGCTAGTCCCTCTAGCGCCTCAAAAGCGACGCTAAGGCTAGTGAATTTCTAGGCCAATGTCTTTTAATCAAAAGTCTGTTCAACTCAGTTAACAGCATTACAGGAGACACCATCTTAGAGATCCATCTAAAAACGAAACTAAAACTAAACTGCTTGTCTCTCACATGCCCTCTGCTGGTCAGGCATAAATAATCAATCAGGCAAATATGCTGGTAAGGCATAAATAATCAAACAGGCAAATACCATCACTATTTGCTGATATCATTACATCTCCCTTTCTTAAAACAAAAGTATTTTACTTTTATCTAACAACATGTTTTCTTTGTATTACTCTGCATTTTAACTGTAACACTTAATGAACTTACATTGTCATTATCATGATCAAGGTTTTTTAACCTTGTTTTGTGTGTTCACATGAAATATGTAAATACACTAGAACTTGAAGAAAGAATAAGATAACATTACTTCCTTCTATAACAAGAGTCCTTAAACTTGCTCAATGAGTCTCTCAGGAGGCTTCACGTGTCTTGAGGATTTTCTGATTGATTGTCCTTGAATCTGAGTTGTTGCCTCAGATGATGATTTCTCATCTGTGTGATCAGGTTGTTCAACAGTATCAGTCTTTTGACCTGCTGTGTGATCAGGTTGTTCAACAGTATCAGTCTTTTGACTTGCTGTGGCTGGTCCCATGAGAAGATCTCGACGATTTCTTCACAGAACAGCACCCTCATCTGTCTGAATGGTGTATGATCTTGGTTGGACTTCACTCAGGACAGTTCCCTTCTGAGTCCATATGTTTGTTTTGTCTTTGAACTTTACTTGGTCACCAGTGTGGCGTTCAGGTAGGTTTTGTGTTCCTCTGTCATAGTAGTACTTTTGCTTTTCTTTCTGTTGTTCTTTGAACTTCCTCACTTTCTCCCCCTCTTTTGTTTTCAGGAGGTTCTCCGGGATGGGTAGGTTTGACCTTAGCAGACGTCCCATAAGGAGTTGGGCTGGTGACATACCACACTCGAGCGGCGTTGTGCGGTATACAAGCATGCTCTGGTAGAAGTCAGTTCCACTGTCTTTTGCCTTGTACATCAGTCTTTTCACTGTCTGGACCGATTTTTCCACTAGTCCATTGGACTGTGGAAAGTGAGGACTTGACATTGTGTGGACAAAGTCCCACTCTTTGGCAAAGTGTCGGAAACTTGCATTGTAAAACTGGGGTCCGTTGTCTGTGAAGACCTCGCTTGCCACGCCATGTCTGGAGAATATGGCTTTCATACATGTTATCACAGCATCTGCAGTGGTGGTGTGCAGTCTACAAACCTCTGGATACAGGGAGTAATAGTCTGTGACTACAAGATAGTCCTTCCCTTGACATACAAATAGGTCAGCGCCTACCTTCTGGTAAGGTCTGTCTGGCGCTGGGTGTGGCTTTAGTGGTTCTACAGGATTGCTTGCTCGATATGTCAGGCATATTGTGCAGTTTGACACCTCATTTGTCACATCTTGGTTGATTCATGGCCAGTACATCACCTCTCGTGCTCTTTTCTTACACTTTTCAATTCCCAGATGTCCTCCATGGATTCTTTTTAGCATCTCTTTTCTCAGACTCTTTGGGATAACTATTTTACTTCCTTTGTAGATGATGTCTTCGACCACTGATAGTTCCGCCCTGCAGTTCCAGTACTCTGCCATGTCAGGTGAGCAGTCTTGCTTCATGTTGGGCCATCCATCCAAGATGCTTTTCCTCAGTCGTCTCATTGTTTCATCTTTGTTTGTCTCAGTCTTTATGAGCTCCATTTTTGCATCTGCTATGGGCAGTGCACTTGTGATCATGTCCACGTAGGCGTTCACTTTTTCATCCATTTTGGTGTTTGCGGGCTCTCTTGGGTCAACAGCTCTGGACAACATGTCTGCTGTATACATCAGCTTACCCGGTGTGTACGCAACATTCAGTGTATAGCATTGCAGCCTGATCATCATTCTTTGTATTCTAAGCGGACATCCATTTAGTGGCTTTTGGAACAATGCAATCAAGGGCTTATGGTCAGTCTCTACACTGATTGCTTGTCCTGCCACAAACTGGTGAAATCTTTCACAGGCGTATGTGATGCTGAGCAGCTCCTTTTCTATTTGAGCATATCGCGTCTCCGCGTCTGTCATTGAGCGCGATGCATATGCAATAGGTTGCCAGTAGTCATATTTTTGCAGAAGAACGGCACCGAGCCCACTCTGTGATGCATCTAATGATATCTTGATGGGTCTCGCTGGGTCATAAAACCTCAGAACTGGTTCCTCTGTGAGCAGTTTCTTTAGATCGCGCCATGACTTCTCATGCTCATGATTCCATTCCCATTCCATGTTCTTTTCAGTTAGTCTTCTCAGTGGCGCCATCTTTTCTGAGAGGTTGGATATGAATTTACCCATGTAGTTGATCATTCCATTAAACCTCTGCACTTCCTTTTTGCATTGTGGCTTTGGCATATTCTCAATGGCGGACACCTTTCTGGGATCTGGTCTGATGCCCTCACTGCTAAGGATATCTCCCACGAATGTCAGTTCTGTCACCCCGAGCTGGCATTTCTCTCTATTCAGCTTCAGGTTTGTTTTCCTTGTTGCTTCCAGCACTTTTTTCAGTCTCTCGTCATGCTCAGTTCTCGTAGTTCCCTATACTATGATGTCATCCATTGATGTATCAACTCCCTCCAGGTGCTCATAGATCATATGGATAGTTTTGTGATACACTTCAGGAGCTGAGGCAATGCCAAATGGTAACCTTAGGAATCTGTATCTGCCAAATGGACTGTTGAACGTGCACAGTCTTGAACTTGCCTCGTCCAATTTCATCTTCCAAAATCCTGATGATGCATCTAACTTGCTGAAATACTTTGCATTTGCAAACTGTGACATGATTTCCTCACGTGTAGGAAGCTTGAAGTGCTCTCTCTTTATTGCTCTGTTTAGATCTCTTGGATCCAGGCAAATTCTGAGCTTTCCATTCTTTTTGTCCACAACAACGAGGGAACTCACCCACTCAGTTGGCTCATCTATCTTCTGAATCACGTTCAGGCTTTCCATCCTGTCCAACTCTGCCTTCAGTTGCTTTTGAAGAGCAAACGGAACTTTTCTGCATGGATGTATGACCGTTGGCATATTTTTATCTACTCTGATCGTGTGTTCTCCTGGAAGGCAGCCTAGACCCTGAAATATGTCGTTGTACTCTATCATGAGTTCATCATAGACTGTCTCTCCTTCGCTTTCCACAACGAGGACTCTCTTTACCAGGTTCAGTCTCTCACAGGCTTTTAAACCTAGTATGGTGATGTGCCTCAATAAATCCGAGGCTCAATGTTAGCGGAACAAAACAAGGCTTTTATTAACTTAGAAGGTAACACACAGTGGAGAGGTGTCTTCCATCCAGAGGTCTGCAGTACTGGATGTGAGGCACGCTGAGCCTGCTTACATAGGGGCCAGGTATGGGCGGAGCCCTACACACAATACAATACAAGGTGAGGAAACGGAACTGAGGTAAGGGAAATGAAACTGAAACTAAACCACAGTCACAGGCACAATCACACAGAGAATACAGATGAGTGATGAATGGCATATTTCATCACATATGGCTGGCACATCCTTTGGCACCACGATTAATGCTAGCGTGTGCTCTCTGTCCTTGTGTGTCACTTTGACAATGCATCTTCCTTTCACTGGTATATCAGTACCTGAGTATCCTGTCACTTTCACTTTTATTCCATGTATCTTTGGTCTGGGTCTAATTTTCTTAAAATCAGTCTCTGATGTCACATTAACTTGTGCTCCAGTATCCAATTTAAATGGAATATGTATGTCATTCACTTTTAGTGTCAACATCCAGTCTCTTTTTTCTTTTTTGTTTTCAGGCACAACATCTACATAGAACTCCTCTATCTTGCTTTCATCTACTGCATGGACCTTGCTTTGTTGCGCTTGGTTCTTACAGCAACGGGCATAATGGTTGTTTTTGTTGCAACTATTGCATTTTTTACCATATGCTGGACACTTTTTTGGTGGATGCTGTGTACCGCATCTACTACATGACTTTCGATTGCCCCTTTCATTTTTGTTCGCTGGCCACGCTTCTTTTTTCACATTGGCGCTCTTTTTGTTAAACGGTTTGTGTCCGTTCTTTCTCACTGCATCCACGTTGCAGCTACTGTCACTGAACAGCTCCTTTGCCTGCGACTTCACAGTCTCTGTAGCCCTACACAGTGCTATGGCTTTTCCCAGGTCTAGATCTTGCTCTCTTAGCAGTCTTTCCCTTAGACCATTATCTGGAATACCACACACCAGTCTGTCTTTTATCAGCGAGTCTGTCAGTCCCCCAAATTCACATGTTTTGCTTCGGTTTCTCAGTTCAGTCACATACTGATCAATAGTCTCTCCCGTTTTCTGTACACGTGAAAAATCTGTGCCTCTCAAACGTCACGTTACGTTTAGGTATGCAGTAGGCCTCAAACTGTTCCATTATTTTATCCAGCTTCATTTTGTCTCCATCAGCAGCGAATGTGAATTTATTATACACTTCCAGTGCTTCATCACCCATGACATGTAAGAACACTGACGCTTTCATTTTATCACTTTTCTCGTCAGCTCCAATTGCTGATAAATACAACTCCAAACGTTTGAACCTCCTCCAATTTTCAGCCACATTACCTGTCAACTGAAGCTTCGCCGGTGGGAGTAAACCTTCCATTTTTCACTTCGTTAGCTATTCTCCAATAGTAAGTAACGATGTTCTCTTTTGGCTTGCTAATATGTGGAGAGCTGATTTAACTTCAGATTTTTCCTCTTCATCTCTTTCAATCATTTCTGACACCATGTGTTGATTTGTATGTGGGTTCAATGACGACACATTCATGAAAGAGATGTCTTTTTATCTAAAGTCTGTTCAACTCAGTTAACGGCATTACAGGAGACACCATCTTAGAGATCCATCTAAAAACGAAACTAAAACTAAACTGCTTGTCTCTCACATGCCCTCTGCTGGTCAGGCATAAATAATCAATCAGGCAAATCTGCTGGTGAGGCATAAATAATCAAACAGGCAAATACCATTACTATTTGCTGATATCATTACACACGGTACACCTCACACGGTAGGATGCAGGTCGGCGCTAGTTTTTAGAAGTGTTTTATTATCTCCTCAAACTCATTCGCATGTTACCGCACGTAAAACCTGTCCGATCAGGCAACGCCTCAGAACATCATTTCTTTTTGACTTTTTTGCTTTAAAAACTATTCCTCGATATATTGAAGAACGGTAAACCTGGTGCAGTTTGATTAACACGGCTGGAAAATGGGTTTCTCACCTAGAAAAATTAGCCTTTTTAATCAGAGTGTCCAGTCCGTCACCTGTGAGTAACCTGAGTTTAAATCACTGAAACTGACTTCAAAAAATGATACAGAACCATTTTCTAGTTACACTGGGGCACAGCAGTCAGTTTCTTAGTAAATTAAAAAATATATATATTCAAAAGCTTTAAAAATGTGCCCATTAGTGTCCTTGCGCCCAAAGAACCATCTTAATCTTCACAGCATTCCCGAAGGCCTGCAAACAGTCCCAATGAGTGGGAACTCGCCATGGCGATGAATTCGATCAGGGGGCGGGGCCAGCGTGACGGTTTTTAAGCCAAAAAGCACAAACGGTCGCGGAAACTCGATTTGTGCCAGGCGCAATTTGCACTTGAAATTCCGTGAACTTTTGTGGTGATTTGGCCGATTTCGGCCGAGGAACATAAGACGTAGGAGCAGGAGGAGGTCATTGGGCCCCTCGAGCCTGCTCCACCATTCAATAAGATCATGGCTGATCTGACCTTGGGCTCAAAGCCACTTTCCCGCCCGATCCCCATAACCCTTGACTCACTTATCGTTCAAAAATCTGTCTAAAAAACAGCGAAACCAAGCAGACGCTGGACGTGCGGAGGTGGCCCTGGGGGCAGAGGCCCCTGGGGGCAGAGACCCCTGGGGGCAGAGACTCCTCGGGGCAGAGACCCCTCGGGGCAGAGACACCTCGGGGCAGAGACTCCCGACACCAGAAGGTCCTGCTTCCCCCACTTAGTTGGGAGCTGGCATTGGATTGGAGGCTGGCACATCAAACTAGGTGAGGTGTACTGATCTCCAGCTAGACAATCGTGGGCCCTACTGGGGAGAGGGAGATCCAGACAGATAAACTCTTTGAATATTAAGGGAATCAAGGGATATGGGGACAGTGCAGGAAAGTGGAGTTGAGGTAAAAGATCAGCCATGATCTCATTGAATGGCGGAGCAGGCTCGAGGGGTCGTGTGGCCGACTCCTGCTCCTATTTCTTATGTTCTTATGAAGAAAGGATTTTCATTTTTATTTTATTTGTTCATTAGATCGCCCACACCCCTTGCACAGGAGGGCAAAGAATAGAGAGCTGATGTCTCGGGCGGTTGGTGATCTGGGAAACCCTGGTGGTGAGCAGGCACCAGATTTTCCGTCTACATGGGACAGGCGGGCATCGGCGATGTTCTGCAGGGCGTTGCCCCTTGTCTGCCCACAGAATGAAGCACCCTCTGGCAGCAGCAACTCTGGCAGGGCCAGGATTGCACCCTGCTGATTTTTGGGGCCTTATTTACTTAGATCCCTTCCTCACTACTTCCATAAAAAGTTGGTTTGGAAATTGAGTTACTTTTGGTGAAATAATAATTTTGGACACAGGTCCTGTCTCAACATTAAAAGCAACTGAAAAAATTCTCTCCAAACAAAGTTCACAACCAGCAGTTCCCACTGCAAAGACAAGAGATACGACCTCAGCCAATGCTCAGGGCCATCTAGAACGTTCCACAACACATTTTCTACAACTTTATTTTGCATTTCTTTGAATGTCAGCCATGGCTCAGTGGGCAGCACCCTCGCCTCTGAGTCAGAAGGTTGTGGCTTCAAGTCCCACTCCAGAGACTTGAGCTCAAAAATCTAGGCTGACACTCCAGTGCAGTGCTCAGGGAGTGCTGCACTGTCGGAGGGGCAGTACTGAGGGAGCGCCGCACTGTCGGAGGGGCAGTACTGAGGGAGTGCTGCACTGTCAGAGGGGGCAGTACTGAGGGAGCGCCGCACTGTCGGAGGGGCAGTACTGAGGGAGTGCTGCACTGTCAGAGGGGGCAGTACTGAGGGAGTGCCGCACTGTCGGAGGGGCAGGACTGAGGGAGAGCCGCAACTGTCGGAGGGGCAGTGCTGAGGGAGCGCTGCACTGTCGGAGGGGCAGTGCTGAGGGAGTGCCGCACTGTCGGAGGGGCAGTACTGAGGGAGCGCCGCACTGTCGGAGGGGCAGTACTGAGGGAGTGCCGCACTGTCGGAGGGGCAGTACTGAGGGAGCGCCGCACTGTCGGAGGGGCAGTGCTGAGGGAGCGCTGCACAGTCGGAGGGGCCGTACTGAGGGAGTGCCGCACTGTCGGAAGGGCAGTACTGAGGGAGTGCTGCACTGGCGGAGGGGCAGTACTGAGGGAGCGCTGCACTGTCAGAGGGGCAGTACTGAGGGAGCACTGCACTGTCGGAGGGGGCAGTACTGAGGGAGTTCTGCACTGTCGGAGGGGCAGTACTGAGGGAGTGCTGCACTGTCGGAGGTGCTGTCTTTCAGATGAGACATTAAACTGAGGCCCCGTCTGCTCTCTCAGGTGGACGTAAAAGATCCCATGGCACTATTTCGAAGAAGAGCAGGGGAGTTCTCCCCGGTGTCCTGGTCAATATTAATCCCTCAATCAACATCACGAAAACAGATTACCTGGTCATTATCACATTGCTGTTTGTGGGAGCTTGCTGTGCGCAAATTGGCTGCCGCGTTTCCTACATTACAACAGTGACTACACTTCAAAAAGTACTTCATTGGCTGTAAAGCGCTTTGAGACGTCCGGTGGTCGTGAAAGGCGCTATAGAAATGCAAGTCATTCTTTCTTTATGTAACTATATCCACAGCATATTATGACAATCCAATCATGAATGGGATTGTCTCAGGCAATAAAATCCAACATTCAATGCCCCTGGTCTAGCTGTGATCAACTTAAAACAGCTTGATACAACCTACCCTCTGTAATCAGAGTACAGCAATAAAGCATCGAACTCCCGCTCACCAGTAAGAATAAAAGATGCAACGAGCTTTAATCTATTAAACAGGGTGAGTGCTGCCAGGACAATTGTGCAAAAACCTGGCGCATTCAATTAGCAAAGACCAGTTGAACTACTCCCGATTCAACAGGTTTTTGTATCTGCCTCAGACGGAGAGCAATTTTTTTCTAGTCGATATTCCTGGTGCAGCAACGAGTCAATACTCATTTTCTTCCAAAGAATCTTGCTTTGCTTCACTGAGTCTGTTTTTACTTCTTTTCTGGTCTCAAAGGGATTGCAACATATTCATTTAATTATAAATTTTGATGGAACCTTGGTTATAACTTCAAGATGAAATGATTTCACCATCTACAAGGCACAAGTCAGGAGTGTGATGGAATACTCTCCACTTGCCTGCAGCTCCAACAACACTAAAGAAGCTCGACACCATCCAGGACAAAGCAGCCCGCTTGATTGGCACCCCATCCACCACCTTAAACATTCACTCCCTCCACCACCGGCGCACCGTGGCTGCAGTGTGTACCATCTACAAGATGCACTGCAGCAACTCGCCAAGGCTTCTTCGGCAGCACCTCCCAAACCCGCGACTTCTACCACCTAGAAGGACAAGGGCAGCAGGCGCATGGGAACACCACTTCCTCCAAGTTGCCTCCAGTGGTGGAGAGTGTGAAACAAATGAACTACACTAATTGTATTTTATAACAGTTGCAAGCCACAAACAATAGTGGAGTTTGGAATGTTTAAGAGCCTGTGAGTGGACAGTAGAGTCTGCTGTGAGTCCTGTAATTGGCTATTTTAGAACCGCATTGAAAACACACTTCTTTCATATACAAATTTATTTGTTTGTTCTCAAGTTCTGTGAGGAAATATAAATTGTTAAAAGTTTCATTCATCTTTCTTCAGTTTTTTCTTCCTCGCACTCACTGTGTTCTCCTCTGAAATGTAATTATCAGCCTTTTAAACTGCTGGTTTATTTTGAGCTTATGAGGGACTAGTGTTGTGTATGTACCTTTAAGAGAGAACTGTTTTACAGCTCCTGTATACTGTAGTACCGGCAGTGACCACACCTGTATATAAAGCCGGAGCAGGCTTCTGTACTTCAGTCGTGAGACTACTCTACTCTAGTAAGAACATAAGAACATAAGAAATAGGAGCAGGAGTAGGCCAATCGGCCCCTCGAGCCTGCTCCGCCATTCAATAAGATCATGGCTGATCTGATCCTAACCGCCAATCTACTATCACAGAACCATCTCCTGAATCTAACAGAATTAGACACACGAAATAGGAGCAGGATCAGGCTACACGGGCCCTGGGTCCGCTCCGCTACCCACAGGGCCATGACCGATCCGAACCTAGACTCATGTCCAAATTCCTGCCCGTTCCCCATAACTCTTTATTCCCTTTACTTCTAGGAAACTGTCTATTTCTGTTTTAAATTTATGTAACGATGTAGCTTCTACAGCTTTTTGGGGCAGCATATTCCATGGACCTACCACCCTCTGAGTGAAGTAGTTCCTCCTCATCTCAGTTTTGAAAGAGCAGCCCTTTATTCTAAGACTATGCCCCCTAGTTCTAGTTTCACCCATCATCAGGAACATCCTCCCCGCATCCACCCGATCCAACCCCTTCACAATCTTATATGTTTCAATAAGATCGCCTCTCATTCTTCTGAACTCCAATGAGTAGAGTCCCAATCTACTCAACCTCTCCACATATGTCCATCCCCTCATCCCCGGGATTAACCGAGTGAACCTTCTTTGTACTGACTCGAGAGCAAGTATGTCTTTTCTTAAGTATGGACACCAAAACTGTATGCAGTATTCCAGGTGTGGTCTCACCAATACCTTGTACAACTGAAGCAATACCTCCCTATTTTTATATTCTATCCACCTAGCAATGAAAGCCAACATTCCATTGGCCTTCTTAATCACTTGCTGCACCTGCATACTAACCTTTTGAGTTTCGTGCACCAGGACCCCCAGATCCCTTTGTACTTCAGTACTTTCCAGTTTCTTGCCATTAAGATAATAACTTGCTCTACGATTTTTCCTGCCAAAGTGCATAACCTCACACTTTCCAGTATTGTATTCCATTTACCAAATCTCTGCCCACTTACTTAGCCTGTCTATGTCCCCTTGCAGGTTTTTTATGTCCTCCTCACTCACTACTTTCCCTCCCATCTTAGTATCATCTGCAAACTTTGATATGTTACACTCGGTCCCCTCCTCCAAATCGTTAATATAGATTGTAAAGAGTTGGGGACCCAGCACTGACCCCTGTGGAACACCACTAGTTACTGATTGCCAGTCCGAGAATGAACCATTTATCCCAACTCTCTGCTTTCTGTTAGATAGCCAATCCTCTATCCATGTCAAAATATTACCCCCAATCCTGTGATTTTTTATCTTAAGCAATAATCTTTTGTGTGGCACCTTGTCAAATGCCTTTTGGAAGTCTATATACACTGGCCTAGAAATTCGGTGGGGTTAGCGCCCAATTAGAGGCGTCAGAGGGCCTTGCGCCGGAATTATAGCTGCGATCGAAATTGCGTTGGGCCCTACCATCGGCGTTAGCGCAGCATCCCGGTTGCCGTGGTAACGCGGCCGGACGCCCAAATTCAGTTGCAGCCGCCTCGCCCGTGGCAGCCGCAACCAACGATTGTTCAACGGGATGTTGCAGCACGTAGCGCCGGCGCATTAAGGTGGAGCGGCGGCCGGCCGCTTTCCCGGCGGCCGCCTGCCCGCACCTCCCTCCCCGGACTCCTCCACCACCCCCCCGCGGCACTGATGTGTGTGGCCCGTGAGCCCGGCACTTCTCCAAGGTGCCGGGCTCATTTGTCGGGCGAATCGACCGGTCAGCAGTCGGCTGCAGGCAGCTCCTCCTTAACAGAAGGAGGAGGCCTGCAGTACCCCAGCCTGCCGCACCGCATCGGGTGCCGCAGCGGGGGATTAGCACCGCAAACCTGCATTCAGCGCCCATAGCGATGCGCTGAAACCCTCCATTAGCGCCCGCAGCCGTCTGGGCGCGGGGCAGCTGAATTTTTGGCGGGCGCAGCGGCAATTATCGCGGGCGCAAAATTTCGGGCGCAAAAGCCCTGGCGGAGGCAAACCTAATTTCTAGGCCACTATGTCCACTGGTTCCCCTTTATCCACCCTATATGTTACTTCCTCAAAGAACTCCAGCAAATTTGTCAAACATGACTTCCCCTTCATAAAACCATGCTGACTTTGTCCTATTAAATTATGATTATCCAAATGTCCTGTTACTGTCTCCTTAATAATGGACTCCAAAATTTTACCTACCACAGATGTTAGGCTGACCGGTCTATAGTTTCCAGCCTTCTGTCTACTGCCCTTTCTAAATAAGGGCGTTACATTAGCAGTTTTCCAGTCTGCCGGGACCTTTGCTGATTCCAGGGAGTTTTGGAAAATTATTGCCAATGCATCCACAATCCCTACCGCCACTTCCCTCAAGACCCTAGGATGTAAGCCATCAGGTCCAGGTGATTTATCTGCCTTGAGTCCCATTATTTTACCGAGTACCACTCCCTTAGTGATTTTGATCGTGTTTAGCTCCTCCCCCCCCCCCTATATCCCCCTGTTTGTCCAGTGTTGGGATATTCTTAGTGTCTTCTACTGTAAAGACTGATACAAAATATTCATTCAGTGTTTTTGCCATCTCCATATTTCCCACCATTAATTTCCCGGTCTCATCCTCTAAGGGACCAACATTTACTTTAGCCACCCTTTTTCTTTCTATATAACTATAAAACTCTTACTATCTGTTTTTATATTTTTTGCTAATTTACTTTCATAATCTATCTTCCCTTTCTTAATCAATCTTTTTGTTACTTTTTGCTGTCTTTTAAAATCTTCCCAATCTTCTATCCTCCCACTAGATTTGGCTACCTTATATGCCCTTGTTTTTAGTCGAATACTATCCTTAATTTCTTTACTTAGCCACGGATGGCTGTCTTTTCTTTTACACCCTTTTCTTCTCAGTGGAATATATATTTTTTGGAAGTTGTAAAATAACTCCTTAAATGTACACCACTGATCATGTATCGTCTTACCCTTTAATCTATTTTCCCAATCCACTCTACTCAATTCCGCTCTCATACCTTCATAGTCTCCTTTATTCAAGCTTAGCACGCTTGTTTGAGATCCAACCTTCTCACCCTCTAATTGAATATGGAATTCAACCATGTTATGGTCACTCATTCCAAGGGGATCCTTTACTAGGACATTTTTAATTAATCCTGTCTCGTTACACAGGACCAGATCTAAGGTTGCTTGCCCCCTGGTCGGTTCAGTTACATACTGCTCAAGAAACCCATCCCTAATACACTCAATGAACTCATCCTCAAGGCAGCCCTGCCCAATTTGATTTGTCCAATTAATATGATAGTTAAAATCCCCCATAATTATAGATGTTCCCTTATTACAAGCCTCAACTATTTCCTGATTGATACTCCGTCCAACAGAGTTGCAACTGTTCGGAGGCCTATAGACTACGCCCACTGGTGTTTTTTTCCCCTCATTATTCCTTACCTCCACCCAATCTGTTTCATTATCCTGATCTTTTGACCCAATATCATTTCTCTGTATTACAGTGATTCCTTCCTTTATTAACATAGCCACCCCACCTCCCCTTCCTTCCTGCCTGTCCTTCCTGATCGTTAAATAACCTGGTATGTTTAATTCCCAGGCATTGTCACCCTGCAGCTATGTTTCTGTAATGGCCACAAGATCACACCCATATGTAGTTATTTGTGCCATTAACTCGTCTATTTTGTTACGAATGCTACGTGCATTCAGATAGAGAACTTTCAAATATGTTTTGTGACACTTAGTTCCTGCTTTTGCCCTTTTTATTACTTTACCTTTTACTCCATACCTTCTGCCCCTTCCTGACACACTCTGGTTTTTAATTTCCCCACTGCTACCTAAGTCTATGACCTTCTCTGTTGTCATTTTTATTATTTGCTCTCTAGGAACCTCCCCCCCACTAGTTAGTTTAAAGCCCTCTCTACAGCCCTAGTTATATGATCCGCCAGGACTCTAGTCCCAGCACTGGCCAAGTGAAGCCCATCCCAACGGAACAGCTCCCTCCTGCCCCAGTACTGGTGCCAGTGTCCCAGGAAGCAAAACCCATTTCTCCCACACCAATCTTTGAGCCACGCATTTAACTCTCTAATTTTATTTGTCCTAGCCAAATTCGCTCGTGGCTCAGGTAATAATCCAGAGATTATTACCCTTGAGGTTCTGTTTTTTAATTTGACCCCTAGCTGCTCATACTCCTTTAACAGAACCGGCTTCCTAGTCCTATCTACGTCATTTGTACCAACATGGACCACGACAACTGGATCCACCCCCTCCCACTGCAAGTTTCTTTCCAGCCCAGAGGAGATGTCCTTAACCCTGGCACCGGGTAGGCAACACAGCCTTCGGGACTCTCGCTCTCGGCTGCAGAGAACTCTATCTATCCCTCTAATAATACTATCCCCTACCACTACAACATTTCTATTTACTCCCCCCTCTTGAATGGCCCCCCGTTCCACGGTGCTGTGGCCAGGTTGCTCATCCTCCCTGCAGTCCCTGCTCCTGTCCCCACAGGGAGTAAGAACCTCGAACCTGTTGGTCAAGAGCAAGGGCTGCGGCTCCTCCAGCTCTACCTCCTGGATCCCCGTACCTGCCTCACTCGTAGTCACACCGTCCTGTCCCTGACCATGGGCTACATCTGAATTACTTAACTTCATATATTCAGGACCTCTCTGGCCACAGGGGATGTGCCAGAGGACTGGAGAACCGCTAATGTAGTACCATTATTCAAGAAGGGAAGTAGGGAAAAACCGGGGAACTACAGGCCAGTGAGCCTAACATCAGTGGTAGGAAAATTATTGGAAAAAATTCTGAGGGACAAAATTTGTCTCCACTTGGAGAGGCAAGGATTAATCAGGGATAGTCAACATGGCTTTGTCAAGGGAAGATCATGTCTGACTAATTTGATTGAATTTTTTGAGGGGGTGACTAGGTGTGTGGATGAGGGTAACGCAGTGGATGTGGTATACATGGATTTCAGTAAGGCCTTCGATAAAGTCTCGCACAGGAGACTGGTCAAGAAGGTAAGAGCCCATGGAATCCAGGGTGCCTTGGCACATTGGATACAAAACTGGCTTAGTGGCAGAAGGCAGAGGGTGATGGTCGAAGGTTGTTTTTGTGACTGGAAGCCTGTGGCCAGTGGGGTACCACAGGGATCGGTGCTGGGTCCCTTGCTGTTTGTGGTCTACATTAATGACTTGGATATGAATGTAAAAGGTATGATCAGTAAGTTCGCGGATGATACAAAAATTGGTAGGGTGGTAAATAGCGAGGAGGGTAGCCTCAGTCTGCAGGACGATATAGATGGGTTGGTCAGATGGGCGGAACAGTGGCAAATGGAATTTAACCCGGAAAAGTGCGAGGTGATGCACTTTGGGGGGACTAACAAGGCAAGGGAATACACAATGAATGGTAAGACCCTAGGCAAGACGGAGGGTCAGAGGGATCTGGGTGTGCAAGTACACAGATCCCTGAAGGCGGCGGAACAGGTGGATAAGGTGGTAAAAAAGGCATATGGGATACTTGCCTTCATTAGCCGAGGCATTGAATATAAGAGCAAGGAGGTTATGATGGAGCTGTATAAAACACTGGTTAGGCCACAGCTGGAATACTGTGTGCAGTTCTGGTCGCCACAGTACAGGAAGGATGTGATAGCTTTGGAGAGGGTGCAGAGGAGGTTCACCAGGATGTTACCAGGGCTGGAGCGCTTCAGCTATGAAGAGAGACTGGGCAGATTGGGTTTGTTTTCCTTGGAGCAGAGGAGGCTGAGGGGGGACATGATTGAGGTGTACAAAATTATGAGGGGCATAGATAGGATGGATGCTGAGGAGCTTTTTCCCTTAGTAGAGGGGTCAATAACTATGGGGCATAGATTCAAGGTAAAGGGCGGGAGGTTTAGAGGGGATTTGAGAAAGAACTTTTTCACCCAGAGGGTGGTTGGAGTCTGGAACTCACTGCCTGAAAGGGTTGTGGAGGCAGGAACCCTCACAACATTTAAGAAGCATTTGGATGAGCACTTGAAATGCCACAGCATACAAGGCTACGGACCAAATGCTGGAATATGGGATTAGATTAGACAGGGCTTGATGGCCGGCGTGGACACGATGGGCCGAAGGGCCTCTATCCGTGCTGTATAACTCTATGACTCTATAGGTGTGACCACCTCCTGATACACAGAGTCCAGGTACTTCTCCCCCTCCCTGATGTGTCGCAGTGTCTGAAGCTCAGACTCCAGCTCATCAGCACGGAGCTGGAGTTCCTGTAGCAGCAGACACTTGTCACAGACGTAATCACCGTGAGCCTCAATGGGGTTCACCGGCTCCCACATCTCGCAACAGTAACACATCACCTGCTCCATTCTATTTAATTAATTAAATTTTTTATTGTTAGTTATGGACACCCTCTGCCTGATTTTAGATGCTAGTATCCCCTTTAATTAATTGGATTTAAATTAAATCAATCCCTCTAGTTACACTTGTTAAATGGTTTACCAACAGTCACTCTGCACCAGAAAGGCCTTGGTACACCACAGCAACCTTAAAAACTATAAACCACAGACTTAAAGTTTTAAAACGAGAGAAATACTCCAACCAATCACCTACCTGTTTTGTGGTGACGTCACACCTTAAATACTTTTTACCTCTCTCCTTGCCTGAGATCGGAGATTGGTGAGGCCTACCTGAGCCTCTGGGGCCTCTTGTAGTCGCTCTGCTGCGCTGCTCCGCCTCCACCCGCTGACGATGCCGCACTGAGGCCTACCTGAGCCTCTGGGGCCTCTTGTAGTCGCTCTGTTGATTGTTAAGTTACAGCCTCCGTGTAGTTCTTGGGGAAACATCCTATTTAAAGAATCACGGATCTAACAACTAGTTGATCTGAAGATGTGTCTGTGAAGCAATCACATTGTAAAGATGACGAGCTGGGTGCTGGAAGCTGAGTACCGTACTTGTGTCGTGCGATTCAGAGTCTAGCCTGAATCCGGTAGAAAGGCCTCGTTCCTGCTGCTCGTCTCAGCCCTGTTTGAACCTCCTTCACAATTAGACTCCTTGCCCCCGGAGATGCTGCTTCTGAAGTTACTGGTTGATAACTTCAGTGGAACTTTCTACACCAAAGCAGAAAAAAGATCAATACACATTTTTTTTTTCATGAGGATCTCATAAATTTGTATAACTGAGGTCCAGCTGAGTTTGTTTGAAGTACTCTTTAGGAAGGACGTGAAGACTTTGGAGAGGGTGCAGAAGAGATTTACTAGAGTGGTTCCAGGGATGAACGAATACAGTTACGTGGATAGACTGGAGAAGCTGGGGTTGTTCTCCTTGGAGCAGAAAAGATTGAGAGGTGATTTGATCGAGGTGTTCAAAATCATGAAGTGTTTAGATAGAGTAAATAAAGAGAAACTGTTTCCAATGGCAGAAGGGTCGATAACCAGAGGGCACAGATTTAAGGTGATTGGCAAAAGAACCAGAGGCGACATGAGGAAAAACTTTTTACACCACGAGTGGTTAGGATTTGGAATGCGCTGCCTGATAGGGCGGAGGAGACAGATTCAATAGTAGCCTTCAAAAGGGAATTGGAGAAATGCTTGAAGGTGAAAAAATTGCAGGGATGTGGGGAAAGAGCGGGGGAGTGGGACTGACTGGATTGCTCTTCGAAAGAGCCGGCGCAGACACAATGGGCCGAATGGCCTCCTGTGCTGTACTATTCTACGATTCTATGATTCTAATTCGATGTTGGAGCCATCAAATGTCCATTAGCTTTATGCTGGTCCCAAATTCTGCCACGGTCCTCTGGCCTTCTTCTAGGTCCCTCCCCTTCCCTCGATATCTATCCAGCATTGGCTCTTGTACCAATACATTCCTCCTCTCCCAACGCACAATTACCGAAGTGTTGGAAGCTCCCAATTGTAGTTATCTCCAATTCTAAAAATTGAGTCTGCTTAATGTTAGCTGATTGGACATTTCCCTAAATTGCTCCTAGCTTAACCAAAGGATTCAGCGCTTATAATACATCTACTTTACAGATCTCTAAGATATTTCCCTGTTGCAAAACAACAACTTGAATTTATAAAGCACTTTTAACTTAGAAAAATCTCCCAAGGCATCTCACAGAAGTGCAGGAAAGATTGAGATTGAGAAGGAACTGGAGAGCCAGAGCGGTTTAGAGAGGGAATTCCGTAGATTTGGGCCTATACGGCTGAAGGCACAGCTGCCAATGGTGTGGCAAAAGGAGAAGGAATGCACAAGAGAGGTCAGAGTTAAAGAAATGGAGAGTGCAGACGGAATGGGCACCGAGGGCGCTTTAGGGTTGGGGAGGTTTACAAAGATAGAGAAGGGTGAGGCCATGGAAGGATTTAAAGAGGATGGTTAAGATGCGTTCTTGTGTGCCAGAATTGCTGCATCATTTTACTGCACATTAAACAAGGCAGAAAAGATCTGTACATCTTACCTAATTTTTCTGACTCATGTGTGAGCTGTGGCTCAGTGGGTAGCACACTCGCCTCTGAGTCAGAAGGTCGTGGGTTCAAGTCCCACTCCAAGAGACTTGAGCACAAAATCTTGGCTGACACTCCCAGTGCAGTACTGAGGGAGCGCCGCACTGTCGGAGGGGCAGTACTGAGGGAGCGCCGCACTGTCGGAGGGGCAGTACTGAGGGAATGCCGCACTGTCGGAGGGGCAGTACTGAGGGAGCGCCGCACTGTCGGAGGGGCAGTATTGAGGGAGCGCCGCACTGTCGGAGGGGGCAGTACTGAGGGAGTGCCGCACTGTCGGAGGGGGCACTACTGAGGGAGTGCCGCACTGTCGGAGGGTCAGTACTCAGGGAGCGTCGCACTGTCGGAGGGGGCAGTACTGAGGGAGCGCTGCACTGACGGAGGGGCAGTACTGAGGGAGCGCTGCACTGTCGGAGGGTCAGTACTGAGGGAGCGTCGCACTGTCGGAGGGTCAGTACTGAGGGAGTGTTGGGCTGTCGGAGGGGCAGTACTGAGGGAGTGCTGCACTGTCGGAGGGTCAGTACTGAGGGAGCGTCGCACTGTCGGAGGGTCAGTACTGAGGGAGTGTTGGGCTGTCGGAGGGGCAGGACTGAGGGAGTGCCGCACTGTCGGAGGGGCAGTACTGAGGGAGCGTCGCACTGTCGGAGGGTCAGTACTGAGGGAGTGTTGGGCTGTCGGAGGGGCAGGACTGAGGGAGTGCCGCACTGTCGGAGGGGCAGTACTGAGGCAGTGCCGCACTGTCGGAGGGGCAGTACTGAGGGAGTGCTGCACTGTCGGAGGGGCAGTACTGAGAGAGCGCTGCACTGTCAGAGAGGCAGTACGGAGGGAGTGCCGCACTGTCGGAGGGTCAGTACTGAGGGAGTGTTGGGCTGTCGGAGGGGCAGGACTGAGGGAGTGCCGCACTGTCGGAGGGGCAGTACTGAGGCAGTGCCGCACTGTCGGAGGGGCAGTACTGAGGGAGTGCTGCACTGTCGGAGGGGCAGTACTGAGAGAGCGCCGCACTGTCAGAGAGGCAGTACGGAGGGAGTGCCGCACTGTCGGAGAGGCAGTACTGAAGGAGTGCCGCACTGTCGGACGGTCAGTACTGAGGGAGCGTCGCACTGTCGGAGGGGGCAGTACTGAGGGAGCGCTGCACTGTCGGAGGGGCAGTACTGAGGGAGCGCTGCACTGTCGGAGGGGCAGTACTGAGGGAGTGCTGCACTGTCGGAGGGGCAGTACTGAGGGAGCGCCGCAATGTCGGAGGGGCAGTACTGAGGGAGCGCTGCGCTGTCGGAGGGGCAGTACTGAGGGAGTGCCGCACTGTCGGAGGGG
This sequence comes from Somniosus microcephalus, assembly GCF_052327205.1. NCBI lineage: Eukaryota > Metazoa > Chordata > Chondrichthyes > Squaliformes > Somniosidae > Somniosus > Somniosus microcephalus. The sequence goes on along the minus strand of NC_140991.1, from coordinate 320,087,104 downwards.
CAGTACAGTGGGAGTGCCGCACTGCCGGAGGGGCAGTACTGAAGGAGTGCCGCACTGTCGGACGGTCAGTACTGAGGGAGCATCGCACTGTCGGAGGGGGCAGTACTGAGGGAGCGCTGCACTGTCGGAGGGGCAGTACTGAGGGAGCGCTGCGCTGTCGGAGGGGCAGTACTGAGGGAGCGCGGCACTGTCGGAGGGGCAGTACTGAGGGAGCGCCGCACTGTCTGAGGGGCAGTACTGAGGGAGCGCTGCGCTGTCGGAGGGTCAGTACTGAGGGAGTGTTGGACTGTCGGAGGGGCAGTACTGAGGGAGCGCTGCACTGTCGGAGGGGCAGTACTGAGAGAGTGTTGCACTGTCGGAGCGCTGCACTGTCGGAGGGGCTGTACTGAGGGCGCGCTGCACTGTCGGAGGGGCTGTACTGAGGGAGGGCCGCACTGTCGGAGGGGCAGTACTGAGGGAGTGCCGCACTGTCGGAGGGGCAGTACTGAGGGTGCACTGCACTGTCGGAGGGGCAGTACAGAGGGAGGGCCGCACTGTCGGAGGGGCAGTACTGAGGGAGTGCCGCACTGTCGGAGGGGCAGTACTGAGGGAGCGCCGCACTGTCGGAGGGGCAGTACTGAGGGAGTGCCGCTCTGTCGGAGGGGCAGTACTGAGGGAGTGCCGCACTGTCAGCGCGGCAGTACTGAGGGAGTGCCGCACTGTCGGCGGGGCAGTACTGAGGGAGTGCCGCACTGTCGGAGGAGCAGTACTGAGAGAGCGCTGCACTGTCGGAGGGGCAGTACTGAGGGAGCGCTGCACTGTCGGAGGGGCAGTACTGAGAGAGCGCTGCACTGTCGGAGGTGCCGTCTTTCGGATGAGACGTTAAACCACAGGTGGACGTATTTCAAAACGGTCAGAAAATTTGGGGCTGGATTTTACTAACCTCAGCGGGTCCGTGGTGGGTCCCGGCCCCGCTGCTGATTCCAGCCCACTGTGTAGAATTTGCCCCTGATTGGGCTTGTTAAGTCCACCCAGTGCGTTTGCTGGGGCAATTGAAGGAAACAGGTCTATAAAAGACTCACATTTCTACAACCTCAGGATGTCCCAAAGCGCTTTACAGCCAATGAAGTACTTTTTGAAGTGTAGTCACTGTTGTAATGTAGGAAATGCAGCAGCCAATTTGCGCACAGCAAGCTCCCACAAACAGCAATGTGAGAATGTCCAGATCATCTGTTTTAGTGATGTTGATTGAGGGATAAATATCAGCCCAGGACACCGGGGAGAACTCCCCTGCTCTTCTTCAAAATAGTGCCGTGGGATCTTTAACGTCCACTTGAGAGCAGACGGGGCCTCGGTTTAATATATTGTCCAAAAGACGGCCCCTCCAACAGTGCAGCACTCCCTCAGTACTGCCCCTCCGACAGTGCAGCACTCCCTCAGTACTGCCCCTCCGACAGTGCAGCACTCCCTCAGTACTGCACTGGAGTGTCAGCCTAGCTTTTTGTGCTCGAGTCTCTGGAGTGGGTCTTGAACCCACACCTTCTGACTCAGTAGGCGAGTGTGCGGCTCACTTTTTTTTTTATAATACTTTATTGAACATTAAGAACATTTACAACATCGTGATCATTACATTGTATGATACAAATCAAGTCCACCGCTCTGCACAGCCATTCCGCCACCACATTTTATCAAAACCTGAAGTTTAATTTGTCACCTGTAACATATATTAATCGATTGTACTTTAAAAATTGGTTGTAAAATACTATCCTTAAATTCCTTTCTGAATAAAACATCCACAGAGCCTTATAATGGTCTTTTAGCTTATATTTAAAGTACTCTTTTAGATTGATTCTCCTCCCCTTAAAAAACAGAGCATTCCTTCTTTGCACAATCACGAATCTAGCCAAACTGAACATTAAATTAATTGCCACTCCGCTAGACTCTGGCAGATTCTCCTGCAATCCCCATCTCAAAATTGAGTCCCACGGGATTCCCATTCTCGCTGTTCGGTCCCCACCCAGCAAAAAAGCTTCACACAACTGTCGAACATAGTACTTAAAGTCATTTAACTGCGGACATAACACCAGTAAATGGGACAGAGTCTCATCCTGTGGTCCCACACATTGGGCAAGTTGCCGCCTCCACTCGTCCAATATTGCACAAGACCGTCATGGTAAAAATCCGGTTATGAGCCAATTTGAAATCCAGTTCAATCCATTCTGGGCATTTAAAATTCGCCCACACTCCCTTCCAAATCCTGTTGAAGTCCAGCTGTGGGTATATATTCTACCAAAACTCCTGACCAGCAGGTGTCTTGAATCTCCATTCTCTGAATACCTCATAGAAATCTCGAGTATTACAGTTGTCAAATTGGACTAACTCTCCCCCTTTCTCCAGTACAAAGCTTGGAAAAGCAGGACGCATTTTACTTCCTTTGGAGATTTCCGCATTTATTTCTTCCATCCAATCCTGTGGCATTGCCCTCACAATCTTCTCATACATGATTTCTATTGCTTTTCCTTCTACTTCCTGATCCTCCTCCCACACCATGTCCCTTACTATCGCTTCCGGCAACCAACCTGGAATCACCTCATATAATACATCTTTCACCGATATAATCCCAGCTTTTATAAAAGCTTGATTAAATAAAACCTCTCCTTCGATGTTGACCCACCTGTTCAAAAATAAAGGCTGTTCTAAAAATTCCTCAGCCCCCTTGGGCATAAACTGCACACTTTTTATAAATTGAGCCCAAGTCTCTACAACCCCCTTATAAAACCTAGGGAGAAGCTTAATCGATTTCAAAAACATATTATTGTATTCCATATACAATATCCCCCGCCCTCCTATCCCACTTCGTTTTTTAAAATGCTCAAAACAACTCTTCCAAAAACTTGAATTTGACTTCTGAAGAAATCTCTTCACCCATTTGATTCTAAAGGATTTTTTCTTCAAATCAATATCTGGGAAATTGAGTCCGCCCTGATTTCTCCGTCCAATGATGGTATTGTAAGCCACCAAGGCACCCCATATGCACCCCCAGAACTTCCAAAACCTCCACCACCTTAAAGGGACATTCCCCCAACCATTCCCCCCTACCCCTCCCTGCAACCAGGCATTGGGACTTACTATAATTCACTCTGGCACCTGAAGCTCTACAATATTCCTCCACTACCTCCATAGCTTTCCTCACTGACTCCCCATTTCTCAATGTTAAGGTTGTGTCATCTGCATATTGGTGTATCACCGACACCAGCCCGGAACTGGGTACCACAATCCCAACTACACCTTGTTTCTTTCGCATCATGTAACCTAATGGTTCTGCTACCAATGTGTACAGCAGTGGGGACAGGGGACAACCCTGTCTCACTGATCTCTGTATCGGAAAATACTTAGATAAAAAACCATTGCATTTAACACAGCTAAATATGTTTGAATAAAAAATCCTTATCCACTGAATTAAATTTTCCTTGAAACCAAATGCTTCCAAAACCTTCAATAAAAACTCATGAGAGACCCTATCAAAGGCTTTCTCTTGATCTATCTTTAATACATAAGCCTCCCTCCCACTCTCTTCCATGAGCTCTATCGCATCTCGGATTGAGACCACAGAGTCTGCGACGTCTCAGCCTATGACTCCATAGGACTGAGAGGGCCAAACTATCTCCGGTAACACCTCCTTCAAACGATTTGCCATAACCCTCGCCAAGATCTTATAATCCACATTTAATAGTGTGATGGGCCTCCAATTCTTCAGATCCCGTCTATCCCCTTTATTTTTATAAGCTAAGCTTATGATACCTCTCCTCATAGATGGGGCCAGGCTTCCCTCAATTTTAATTTCCTTAAAAACTTCTAAGAACAATGGACTTAAAATCTCGAAAAATTCCTTATAAAATTCTGCACTTAGTCCATCGGACCCTGGGCTTTTCCCCCCCTTCATTCCACTTATTGCTATTTTTATTTCCGCTAATCCTACTTCTTTATCACACATGCTTCTCTCATCCTCCTTTAAACCCTTTTCAATAAAAGCAGTAACCTTCTCCATCGCCAAATTGGAAATGTCTTCTTTTGTATACAGCTCTTGATAAAAGCTGCTAGCCGCCTCCAAAATCTCCTCACTTTGATGAATGATCTTCTCCCCAACCTTCAACTCCTCAATTAACGATAATCTCTGTCGCAGCTTCTCTTGCTCTAGAAAATATCTAGTGCATCTTTCGCCCTCCAATGCATCTCTAGCCTTTGCACGGAGAATGGCCCCCTTGCATTTTTCAGCTTGCAATAATTCCCACTCCTCCTTCAGCACCCAGAACTTAGTCTCAGCTCCCTTATCCCCGCCGTCAACTGCTTTACAGACATCCGTAAACCTTTTGTTTATATTCTCTTCTCGATGCCGGTTAGCTGCCGTCCTCTTTTTCCCATAACGTACCGAAAAAACTTTTACCTCATATTTGAAATTGTCCTACCAAACTCTTCTTTCTTTCAAGAACAAAAGTTCCTTCCGAGCATTCTTTATTATATTTAGAATCCCTTCTTTATAAGCACTTTCCTTCAGGTATTGATTGTTTAAAATCCACACCCCTGAACCGATCTTAACTCTGCTGTTCCTAATTCTAAGAACCAAAGCCGAGTGATCACTAAAAAATACTTTTTTATAATAAATCTCCATCACCTCCGAACTTAACCCTTCCCGCATTAATACAAAATCTATTCGGCTCTGTTTTAAAACATCACCCACCCAACCTGCTCTGGAGAACTCCCTTTTATGGGGTTCCGGTCCCTCCATAAGTCTCTCAAATTTAAATTTGCCATCATTTTTATAATCATCCCTCTGGAGTTATCATCCTTAAAGGTCATCTGGGCTGAAATGTCCATCCAAGATAAAAATACATTAAAATCCCCCACTATACAAGGATTTTCCACCTCTGCCACTTCAGTGAATAACCCCCGAAAAAACTTGCGACGCTTGCAATGGTCGTTCGGTGCATAGATATTAAAAAGATCACAATTAAATCCCTCCAATTTTACCCTTAGCTGTAAAAATCTCCCCTCAGTGTCCTTGTCCACCAAGGCAACGTTCTCTTCTATGGACGGACTCACCAAAACAGCCACCCCTCTACGGTTATTGTTTGCACAACTTGCAAACACCTCTCCCTTCCAAACCTTCTGAACTCTTTCTAGAATATCCTCATCCCAAAAGGTTTCTTGCCGACACAACAAGTCCGTGCCTTTAAAACCCTGCAACAACTGCTGCAATTTCTTCTCACCCCTCAGTCCGTTCACATTGATCGAGACCAATGTAATCATGGCTCCAAAGAAGGGAAGTATGCCCAATAATCTCCCCATCATTTAATCTCTGGCTCTTCCCTCCTCTCATGCTCCTTCTCAACTTTTCGGCCAGCTGTTCCTTTTTCCTGCAGCCTCCGGCTCTTTCTCCCCTCCTGTTTGACCCCTCCCTGCTGTTTCAGCCTCTTCCTTGCCTTAACTTTGGGCCCAGGAGCTGCCCTTTCTCCCTCCTTCTGCCCCTCACTAACCTTTCCCTCTCCACATGATGCCACCCCATCCCCGACTTCCATGTCTCTGTCCCCCTCTAATTCCTCACACTCAAGCTCTTCTGCAACCTTCTGTGCCTGCTCCCCGTCAGATACATAATCCTGCTCCCCGTCAGATACTTCATCTCCCATAGAGAGTCTTCCTGCTATCGCAGTTTCTCCCACTGTGCCGCCCCCTTCGACCACGTCTTTACCTCTGACCCTTGCACCTTGTTCCGTCACTCCATGGGACAATGGCGCACCTAAATTGTTCCCTTCTGACGTCTCTATCTCGCCGATCCCATTCTGCTGTCCCTTTAAGGCTCCTGCCTCTTGCACCCTCTCCCCGCCCTGCCCCCTCCCGCTCACCAAAATATCCGACTCACCGCCTTTCCCCGGAGAACTCACTTCCACCACACACCCCGCTCCTGCCTCCTCTCCCCCCGCAGACGCCAGACTCCCCAGGGGGAGCCGAACTGCACTAAGGCTCGAGTCTGCACTCGACCCTTGCTGCCCGCTGCTGTCTTTGTTCCCCTCCATAGCACTCACCGTGTTTTCCGCCATCTCCATTTCGATCTCCGCTCCGCCAACCTCTGCCTCTTCCTGTGCTCCTTTTTCCTTCATTTTACCGGCTGTGTCCTCCGACTGCACCGCACCTCCGGCCGTTCCACACTCCTCTCCTGCTCCTTCTCCCATCTCCTCATCACTCATTTCGCTCCCTTCTGCCACACACTCACAGCGGGCGGGGCCTTTACGACACACCCCACAGCTCTCCGCCTTGCAGCTCCGTACGATATGTCCCGACTCACCGCAATAGTAACAATACAAATCAGGACAGTTTCTTATGAGATGGTCATGTCCCAGACAATAGTAACACACCTTTACTTGGTTATCGTGCAGCACACGAAAGTACTGTACTCCTTCCAGTGTCTCAAACTTCATACTGTAAGGCAAAGACCTCACCCCCTCTGGGAACCGCACCTTTACATACCAGGTTCCGTCTGCTACCCGTGTTCCCGGATAGTACCTCCTCTTTATTTCAGAACAGACTTTAATGTCCCACGACTCCAACTTTTTGCTCAGCACTTCGTCCTCAATGTACACAGGCAAGTTCAAAAATGAAACCACCACCTCCTCTGAATATAGCAGAGTCACCTCCAAAAATTTCTCCCCAACTTTCAGACTGAGCAGCAGTTTTTCCACCTCCTCACGGCCACTGACCGTCACCTCAAATCCCACATTTGGTTTTGGTCGGCAGGCAAAACAGCTTCCCTCACCGCAGTCCTCATGAACCGCCTGGATTATATCCCAGGCTCGAATCTTCTTATCTTCACATTGCACCACCACCGTATTTTCTTTACCAAACCTCCTGAGGTCCCGGCCCAAATCTTTAGGCCTTTTTTTTCCCCTTCCCACCACAGTTTCTTCCCTAATAAAATTCCTCTCGGGAATATTGTCCTGAGGGGCCCGGCACTCCGGACCCCTCAGCAGCCATCTGGCTGTTTTTTGTGGGCCAAAAAGGCCCTAAAACCTGAAAACAACTCCCCAAAACCCTCCACCAACTTTTTACAAAACTTCCTCCAACACCCAGCTGCAATTAGGCAACCAGTCACACCTGGCTCACTCCTAGCCCCTCCCACCTAGAGAGTGCCGCCCACTGGGCCATGACTGACACACGCAATAGTGCCCTTACTTCCTGCCTTCTATGGACAATCCTGTTCCCTCTAGCCTCTCTCATCTCCAATGGTCAGTATTCTCAGTCCTGTCTGTGGGGAGGGCAGGAAGTCACTTCTGTGTCACGTAAAATGTATCATTCCAATTGGCTGGGTCAGTAATAAACCTGACTCGATAAAAAAGTTTATTTTAGACAAATCATAACTGGGAAGCTTTGTCATAACATTAAGGGGTTCTTTTTGCACGGACACCCAATAAAAATAGTTTTTCCTTTGTGTGGTGGCATCGCTTTAAGTGTTTGATTTACAGAGATAGAAGAAAGGAATTATTAATGGGTGGGGACATTATTGCCTGGATACTACAGAGGCTCTGTGTTTTACTCTGTGACCAAGGGCCTTGGTAGTTTCAGGCAGTGACAGAAGAGTCCATATTAAAGTAAATAATAATAATAATAATAATAATCAACTTTATTGTCATTGTTAGTGCACAAGTGCAGTACAACGAAATGTGGGCTTGCGGCTCCCGAGAGTGTACATTTAGATTAAGACATTTAAACATTCAACATACATTTGGCTTGTAATACATTAACATAAACATAACCATAATAAAGTGCATTGGCAGATGTGCAGGCTTTAGAGTTTATTTGTGGAGTTCAGTAGGATGACAGCCCTGGGAAAGAAGCTGTTCCTAAATCTGGTCGTACGGGTGCGAATGCTGCCGTAGATTTATTGCCCAGTTTCCAATGTCATGGTTGGTATTGCAAATGTAGAAGAGGGCAAAGGGCGACGGAGGGCTGGAAGGATTCACTTGAGTTGCTCTGTAGGAAGCTGTGATGGGTCTAAAATTAGCTGCCTCTGTTAAGCCTGTGACAGAAAGTGAGTTGGAATGCAAACTGGGACTGACAAGAGCTGTCAAGTCTGACACCTAAAGGAAACAGCGCAAAGATAATGGGATTTTGTGAGTAAAACAACTCCCCTCACATAGGAAAGAACACGATTAGCTCGTCTGTAAAGCTTTTAGGGGCCGCTTATTCTCTGAAGCCTCTGTGCCTTCTTAACCATTGATTGAGAAACATTACACACTCCTAAATGCTTTGAAATCACTTCTTTCTGTTCAATTCTTTACAAAAATTCAGTTCCCCCAGTCCCAAAGGAAATCTAACCTTGCTTAAATTCTTTCAGCCCTAACAAAGGCTGTAGTCTAGAAATAAACCAATCTCCTATTGGTTGGTTTAGCAAAACATAAGTGAGGCGTCACAAATTTTGTTTGTGCTTCTCTAAATCGCCAGAAAATGTTAATCCATTGCCCCTAACACTCGACTGCTGGGGAACTCAGGGAATCTGGCCATTTGCCAAGGAGAGATAGCCATTCACAGAGGGGAGGAAAAGCAGGTGTCACCTTGGAGCAACACCTATCTACAGAGGAAGGAAAGGCAAGTACACAAACCTCACAACGCGCACTGATATACAAACATTAACAGAGTGAAACACCTCAAGGGGCTTCACAGAGGTGTGAGGAACATGGACACCAAGCCAACAACGACTGGTGACCAAAAGCTTGGTCAAAGGGGTGAGTTTTAAGCACGGTCTTTGGAGCGGCAGAAGGGTTTGGGATGGAATTCCAGAGAGTGAGGTCTGGCAGCTGAAAGCATAGCCACCGATTGCAGGGTGAAGGGAGGGGGTACGTACAACAGTCAGAGGAAGAGAGTTTGGGAGGAGCGTTGTAGTGCTGGAGGAGTTACAGAGAAAGACTTGCATTCTACAGCACCTTTCACAACCCCAGGACATCCCATTTACAGCCATTTACTTTTGAAGTGTAGTCACTGTTGTAATGTAGGAAAAGCAGCACACAGCAAGCTCCCACAAACAGCAATGTGATAATGACCAGATCATCTGTTTTAGTGATGTTGATTGAGGGATAAATATTGGCCCCAGGACACCGGGGAGAACTCCCCTGCTCTTCTTTGAAATAGTGCCATGGGATCTTTTATGTCCACCTGAGAGAGCAGACGGGGCCTCAGTTTAACGTCTCATCTGAAAGACAGCACCTCCGACAGTGCAGCACTCCCTCAGTACTGCCCCTCCGACAGTGCAGCACTCCCTCAGTACTGCCCCTCCGACAGTGCGGCGCTCCCTCAGTACTGCCCCTCCGACAGTGCGGCGCTCCCTCAGTACTGCCCCTCCGACAGTGCGGCGCTCTCTCAGTACTGCCCCTCCAACAGTGCGGCGCTCCCTCAGTACTGCCCCTCCGACAGTGCGGCGCTCCCTCAGTACTGCCCCTCCGATAGTGCGGCGCTCCCTCAGTACTGCCCCTCCGACAGTGCAGCACTCCCTCAGTACTGCCCCTCCGACAGTGCGGCGCTCCCTCAGTACTGCCCCTCCGACAGTGCGGCGCTCCCTCAGTACTGCCCCTCCGACAGTGCGGCGCTCCCTCAGTACTGCCCCTCCAACAGTGTGGCACTCCCTCAGTACTGCCCCTCCGACAGTGCGGCGCTCCCTCAGTACTGCCCCTCCGACAATGCGGCGCTCCCTCAGTACTGCCCCTCCGACAGTGCGGCGCTCCCTCAGTACTGCCCCTCCGACAGTGCGGCGCTCCCTCAGTACTGCCCCTCCGACAGTGCGGCACTCCCTCAGTACTGCTCCTCCGACAGTGCGGCGCTCCCTCAGTACTGCCCCTCCGACAGTGCAGCGCTTCCTCAGTACTGCCCCTCCGACAGTGCGGCGCTCTCTCAGTACTGCCCCTCCGACCGTGCAGCGCTCCCTCAGTACTGCCCCTCCGACAGTGCGGCGCTCCCTCAGTACTGCCCCTCCGACAGTGCGGCACTTCCTCAGTACTGCTCCTCCGACAGTGCGGCGCTCCCTCAGTACTGCCCCTCCGATAGTGCAGCGCTCCCTCAGTAATGCCCCTCCGACAGTGCGGCGCTCTCTCAGTACTGCCCCGCCGACAGTGCGGCGCTCCCTCAGTACTGCACTGGAGTGTCAGCCTAGATTTTTGTGCTCAAGTATCTGAAGTGGGACTTGAACCCACGACCTTCGGACTCAGAGGCAAGGGTGCGGCCCACTGAGCCACAGCTGACACTGTGCATTTCACACTTTTCCTCATTGTTGCCCCGAGATAGATTTGGTTTCGAGCTCTTGTTCTCGTTCTTTTGATGTGAAATCACACTGTTGGATAGAAGCATACGAACACATTACCCTGTTTATATGAAAATATGGTTGTCTGCTATTTTAACAGTGACATTAAAAGCTCAAAATAACCACTTTGGTTTTACTGGTCCGTACCACTGGCCTGGTGTTGGAAGTTTAGTCGACGCTGTGCATTGTTTGACAATGATTGGTGGCCTGCAGGGGGAGCCCAGGAACGAACAAATCTGGAGACTTGGCCTCGGCGGGGGGGGGGGGAAATGAGTGGGCAGGGCCAGCTGGAAGTGTTCAGAGGGGTTGGAGAGGCAGGGAGGAGACAGGGAGGGAGTAAGACAGGCTGGAGCAAGCAAGCAAGGTGGTCGGGGGCGAGAGGAGCTGACCAGGAGGCAGTCAGCGCAGGAGCCAGGGTGGACTTCGGGGGGCGAGGGGAAGCAGCAAATTGGGAGGGTGGGACAGGAGGAAATGAGGGGGACGCGAGGGCCCTGCCTGCAATGGAGGTGGCAGCAAAGTGCAACACGCACTCTCCCAAAATGAATATAGCGTGAATCCTAATACATATATCATCTCAAAAACGACAGCCAGGGAACCTTGTTTTAAATACAGCCGCCGTGACCAGGACCTGAAATGCATTATGAAGTAGCTGGCTGTGAAATTTCACTGGGGTTTTACCAGTCTCCCACTCTAACTCCAGTAGGAAGCTGGTAGGAGCCAAAGAAAAATGGCAATAGTTGGTGATTCCACTCAATCTTCCCTTTAAGCTGCTGTGGAGCTCCCGCGCAACCAGATTTTAAATGGAACATAAGAACTAGGAGCAGAAGTTGGCCATTCGGCCCCTCGAGCCTGCTCCGCCATTCAATAAGATCATGGCTGATCTGATCTTGGCCTCAACTCCACTTTCCCGCCCGCTCCCCATAACCCTGGACTCCCCTGTAGCTCAAATATCTGTCTATCTCCACCTTGAATATATTCACTGACTCCACCTCCACAGCTCTCTGGGATAGAGAATTCCAAAGATTCACCACTCTCTGAGAGAAGAAATTCCTCCTCATCTCCGTCTGAAATGGGCGACCTCTTATCCTGAAACTATGACCCCTAGTTCTAGATTCCCCCACGGGGGGAAACATCCTCCCTGCATCCACCCTGTCAAGCCCTCTCAGAATCTTATATGTTTCAATCAGATCACTCTCATTCTTCTAAACTCCAATGAGTATAGGCCCAACCTACTCAACCTTTCCTCATAAGACAACCCCTCATCTCAGGAATCAACCTAGTGACCCTTCTCTGAACTGCCTCCAATACAAGTATATCCCTCCTTAAATAAGGAGACCACAACTGTACGCAGTACTCCAGGTGTGGTCTCACCAACGCCCTGTACAGTTGTAGCAAGACTCCCCTACTCTTATACTCCATCCCCCTTGCAATAAAGGCCAACATTCCATTTGCCTTCCTAATTACTTGCTGTACCTGCATGCTAACTTTTTGTGTTTCATGTACGAGGACCCCCAGATCCCTCTGCACCGCAGCATTATGTAATCTCTCTCCATTTAAATAATATTTTGCTTTTTTATTGAATGGGCCGCGCGGCCCAAAAACAATTAGAGGGAACAGTGATTCCACTGGTCACCCAGCAGAGATAGAGCAGGAGATGCCCTGCTGAGTTTCAGGGCCAGTTGCAGGTCCCACTCTCCACACCATGTAGCATTGGCATTAACGCGATTCACCCGCTATAAGCGGAGGACGATGAAAGCAATCTCCGATTCATTATATCAAAACTAATCACCAGTGACTCATGTTTGAGACCAACAGCTTAAACCAAGAAAATTGAATACACCAATGTATCAAGTAACTTCAGGACATGTGCTCCCGTCGACAGGTCCGGCTTTTGTAACACGCGAGGTTCCAGTGATTCTTTCAGATATTAGAATCCCAAATATCTTCATTTCTGCCACTATGCAACTCCAGTTTAACTTGGAACAGTTTGTCACAGCGATCCCCAGTGCGCTAAAAAACGAACAGTGCACAGATCGCGAGGGGTGTTGTGAAGCACTGTGTAAATCGGTAGGTGCAGGGGATTAACCAGGTACAAGTAGCTTATTGAACTGTTCGGAATAGCCAGCGCATTTAGCAATGTCTCCTTTAGGCTGCACGATCGCGTGACTACGCAGCGCTCCAGGGATCCCGCGCAGCCAGCTCGCCGGCTTTTCAATGCAAAAACCGAGCGTGCGCGGTATTGTGAATGGCCCACGCAACATCTTAAAGGGGCCACGCGGCACCAAAAACAATTGCCGGGAACATTGGCGCTTAGTACATTTTAAGCGGCGGTTTTGTAATTGACCCCCATGGTACCAGCAAACGGTCGGCGGCATGTCGTACAATATACGTGGCTGTCTGTGCTGAGCGCGGACGGTGTAAGTGGTACGGGCTGTGTCGGTATAATTTTTGCAATGGTTTCATTCTATGTTCATATGGAGGGGGCTCTAGCTTCACTGCCTCCACCACCTCGCTTGCTAATCTGGCAGCAAAACATTTGGAGCTGGAAGCCAGAGGTGGCATTAACCAGAGCCAGAGGGCTGCACGGAGAAGAGCCAGAAGCCAGGGAGTGCGGCAGCGGAGCTTAGCACCATGGAGAGTGACAGGTGACCAAAAAATGACAGCTGAATTACAGACAAACATAAGAGATCCTCCAATAAAAAGCATCTGTCTCTGACTCTCTTCCTCTGAAAGCTTAAGCCAGTTTCAGTTTAGATCAGGAATTCACCAGCAGTCCATTAATTCAATTCTAATTTATATCTGGTGGGAGTGCTGTGCTTTTTGCCGTCGGTTGAATACCCATTTTACCCCATGGCATCTGCAGAAATGATGGTGCTTTTCATATTATTATTTTGCCAAGAAGTAGTAGTTACATCCCCGGTAACTGCCAGGTATCGTAACCAAGACACTTACTGCACATTTATCAAATTCATGCTGTTGGTAAACCCTTTGAAAGGGAAGGAGCTAATGAACTTCAGTCGGTATATGATTAGTAAAAAGAAAACATAAAGCGGGTCATTTTCTGCGTCTAATATCTGTAACATCCCGCTAGGGGACAAGTCAGCCACTTAAGGCGGATTGTATCCCTTCCTGGAATGAAAGAAAGATTTGTGTTTCTATAGCGCCTTTCCCAACCTCCGGACGTTCCAAAGCGCTTTACAGCCAATGAAGTACTTTTGAAGTGTGGTCACTGATGTAATGTAGGAAACGCAGCAGCCAATTTGTGCACAGCAAGCTCCCACAAACAGCAATGTGATAATGACCAGATCATCTGTTTTAGTGATGTTGATTGAGGGATAAATATTGGCCCCAGGTATGTGTCTCCTTCATCAGGCCACTGAAATGTCCGTGCTAGTATGCAGGCTAGAAATATCTGCGTGCACATTTATATAATCACCTCACATGATAAAGTGCAAACACTCTGGCAGAGTTATCTGAGCCTAACAGCTTGTGTCAGCCATGACTCAGTGGGTAGCACTCTCACCTCTGGGTCCTAAAGGTTGTGGGTTCATAGTCCCACACATGACACTTGAGTAAAGTAACTAGGCTAACACTCCAGCAGAGTGCTGCACTGTCGGAGGTGCTGTTTTTTGGATGGATGTAAAAGATCCCCTGGCACTATTTCGAAGAAGAGCAGGGGAGTTCTCCCCGGTGTCCTGGGGCCAATATTTATCCCTCAATCAATATCACTAAAACAGATTATCTGGTCATTATCACATTGCTGTTTGTGGGAGCTTGCTGTGCGCAAATTGGCTGCTGCGTTTCCAACATTACAACAGTGACTCCACTTCAAAAAGTACTTCATTGGCTGTAAAGCGACTTGGAACGTCCGGTGGTCGTGAAAGGTGCTATAGAAATGCAAGTCTTACATTCTTTTTTCGCTACTGAATCAGAACACTGTTGCAAGCTGCCTCGACAGGAAGGACGGACGGACTCTGCTCTGGAGTTTTGAAGCCGCCCTCCAGCCTCAGTGAGGCGGTGATTGTCCCAGATTCCGAGCTCCACCCGATGGAGTGGGAGGAAAGGGTTCTCTCAACGTTTGGCAGCCTGTCAATCTGGAATTAGAACGAAAGAAAGAACTTGCATTAAATAAGCAGGACATCCCACATCACTTCACAGCCAATGAAGTATTTTTAAATTAGCCATTGTTGTAATATTGGGTAACGTTACGACTGGAATAAAGATTGAGTTAAAATATCATAACTTACTGAAAACAGTATTACTGTTTTTTTAGGATGCAGCTACTGACCTTACATTAGTATCTGAGAGTGAAATGTGTATTTAACAGACTGGAGTTATACCTTAAACTGTACTTTGATCAAAGGGCCTCGGCCAACGTTCCCTGTAATTGTTTTGGGGGCATGTGCGGTTTTTCCATTTAAAAGGCAGCTTTGTCTTATGTTGTTACTCCACCATGTGAAAATGCCAGCGGTCATTGATAGCACTTTGTTTTAATTTATTCGTTCACAACCGGAGTGGCTCGCTCGCCCATTTCAGAGGGCAGTTAAGAGTCAACCACATTGCTGTGGGTCTGGAGTCACATATAGACCATGGCGCCTTTCATGACTCAAAGCACTTTACAGCCAATGAAGTACTTTTTGGATTGTGGTTACTGTTGTAATGTGGGAAACGCAGCAGCCAATCTGCGCACAGCAAGCTCCCACAAACAGCAATGTGATAATGACCAGATAATCTGTTTTTTAGTGATGTTGATTGAGGGATAAATATTGGCCCCAGGACACCGGGGATAACTCCCCTGTTCTTCTTCAAAATAGTGCCATGGGACCTTTTATGTCCACCTGAGAGAGCAGACGGGGCCTCGGTTTAATGTCTCATCCATATATTTCCAAGCCAGGATGGTGTATGAGATGGAGGGGGACTCGGAGATGCGAAGCTGAGATGGTGTTGAGGTGGAGGGGGATTCGGAGATGTGAAGCTCGGATGGTGTATGAGGGGGAGGGGGACTCGGAGATGTGAAGCTGGGATGGTGTATGAGGGGGAGGGGGACTCGGAGATGTGAAGCTGGGATGGTGTATGAGGGGGAGGGGGACTCGGAGGTGTGAAGCTGGGATGGTGTATGAGGGGAAGGTGGACTCAGAGATGTGACGCTGGCCATCTGTTGAATGCTGGTGTTCTTAGTGTCCTGTGTTGCCAGGAAAGTCAGATGCATGATGTCACCCAGTTATTATCAATTCACGTAAACACCCCGACCCATGTTCAGGTGCTTCCAGTGTCCGGCGGGCACGATGCAACAAATTCTGGTGCATTCAAAAAATGTGTACTGGCCAGCAGAATGGACCCTCCGACTCATTTCCCAGCAGAATGGACCCTCCGACTCATTTCCCAGCAGAATGGACCCTCCGACTCACTTCCCAGCAGAATGGACCCTCCGACTCATTTCCCAGCAGAATGGACCCTCCGACTCACTTCCCAGCAGAATGGACCCTCCGACTCACTTCCCAGCAGAATGGACCCTCTGACTCATTTCCCACTACTGTCTGCTCCAGAAAATGGGCACAGTGGTAGAATGGAATCTTGCCTTCATTGTCTCATTGTCTAGAGGACTAGAGTACAAGGGGGTAGAAGTTATGCTGCAGCTGTACAAAGCCCTGGTTGGACCACACCTGGAGCACTGGGAGCAGTTCTGGGCACCACACCTTAGGAAGGATATATTGCCCTTGGAGGGAGTGCAGCATAGGTTTACCAGAATGATACCCGGACTTCAAGGGTTAAGTTACGAGGAGAGATTACACAAATTAGGGTTGTATTCCCTAGAACTTAGAAGGTTAAGTGGTGATCTGATTGAAGTTTTCAAGATATTAAGGGGAGCTGATAGGGTAGAGAGAGAGAAACTATTTCCGCTGGTTGGGGATTCTGGGACTAGGGGGCAGAATCTAAAAATTAGAGCCAGACCTTTCAGGAGTGAAATTAGGAAACACTTCTAGACACAGAGGGTGGTAGAAGTTTGGAACTCTTCTTCTACAAACGGCAATTGATTCTAGATTAATTGTTCATTTTAAATCTGAGATTGATAGATTTTTGTTAACCAAAGGTATTAAGGGATATGGGGCAAAGGCGGGTGTATGGAGTTAGGTCACAGGTCAGCCATGATCTCACTGAATGGCGGAACAGGCGCGAGGGGCTGAATGGCCTCCTCCTGTTCCTACGTTCCTACGTTCCTATGTCTCTGCTCCCATATGAATAATGGTGATTTGGACAAGGTATGGAAAGTTGTCCCCTGCGATATGCCTTCAGAAGAGGGGATAAAATTTCACAGGGAAATAAATGAAAAGAGGATTTGAACCAACCCACACAGAATAAACCCACATGCAACGGATTTTTGGATTGATTCTAGCCTGACATTTGGGGGAAACAACACCTTTCTTTAGTCCCCTGCTGATCACTGAATGGGCCAGAAAATATTCCACTTATTCACCAGACTGCGAAACACTAGAGTTATCAGAACAGATGTATCATCTGAAAAATCACTGCCGCAATTTTAGTTGTAAATTCAAAGAGTTTAATCAGGTTTTCATCTATCAACATCTGCTGGTTAAGTGAAGCCAAAGCAGAGGGTTCTCATCTACTGAAAAAGGCACGTTGAAAATGATATTCTTTTACGATATAAAAGACAGCTCAGTCATGCAGATCAGGAATTCTGAGCTTTAATCCCCTGCTCTTTGCTCAGTTGAAGGTGAAGATCAATTATGGTCCCTCATTCCTGATGGCAACACAGAAAGCCTGTTAATGCTCACACGTTGAATAATGGCCTCTTGGGAGAGGACAAAATTGGAGGACTAAAAAGTAGCGAGGAGTAAAGAAAGCTCAACAATCACAGGGATAAATCACTGCTCCTGTTCCTTGGCATTCTCCCAACAGGACCAGAAGATAATGGTTACCATGAAGTCCACCAGGCAGATATCACAGTACATCAATGGTACTTACCACCAGCAGGAAAACATTCAACTATGGAGCAGTAGCGGTAATTGCTCTATTTATGAGTTGTGATTCCTGGACCTCAAAGAACAACCAACCAATCTTGAGCTGTCCTTGCAAGAAAATCAATAAAATTATATATCCTAATCAGGATCAAGAGCGAGAGAGGAGCTCCATTTAGCTGCTTCACATTCGTACAAGAGGCAAATTGACTCCTCTACACTAAGGAAACACTAAAGGATAGGCTTGACAAAAATAAAGCCACTTGCCCATTAAACTGAATTCAGATTGATGAGGGATGAGAAAGTGGCCATTTGCCGAACCTCCCTAGTGACTGATTGTTCTGTGGGCTTGTTAAACATGACATGAGCTGAAGCTAATGATGGAGATTTGGGTAACCAGCTGAACCATTGATTATTCTGTGCCTGAACGCAACAGGCCAAAGCAAGAGAAGAAAACTCTTCTAATAAAACGAAAGTCGCCTCACCACAAAATCAATACACATCAAACTCAATCACGAGATTCTGCCGCAAACAGTTCACCGCACGGGCCCCAGTGCGATAAGACACGAGTACAATTCGCAGACTTAACCACCCAAGTCCATGAATCGTAGATGAAAGATCTAAATGTGAGTTCATCCGAGGGTTTAAAATATCAGTCCTCCCGTTACAATCTAGCTTCGATAGCAAAATACTGCAGATGCTGGAAATCCGAAATAACAACAGAAAACGCTGAAAAACTCAGCAGGTCAGGCAACATCCGTGGAGAGAGAAACAGAGTTAACATTTCCGGTCGAAGACCCTTCGTCTAGCTTCACTTGATGCCAAAGGAGAGACTGGCAGAGTAAAATTCATAATATGTGCAGACTTTCATTGTTATTACCATAGTGAAATAAAGAATAGATTTGCCTTCCAAAGCTAGGCTTTATTAACTTTAAAATCTGCAGCACATCTTTCCACATCCAGTCCCAACCAAAGCTGGAAAAGAACTGAATTTAAGGTGGCCACCACACATCATGTGACATCAACTACCAATGAGATTACAACATATATCCCAAGGCAGTTAACAAACAACCAATCACAATACTTTTACTAAACAAGGAATAATCACCACATTCACCCCTCCTTTTAAAATATACTCCAACCTAAATAACCTTTACAATTTATAATTAATTATTTACAACTAAAACTATGCACAACAAGAATAAAACTGTTTACATGACACAATACTAAGTGAACAACAACAAATAATAACATTGCACATAAGTATTAAGTATCTCTCAACTAAAACAATATAATATAATATTTCAACAATTTTAAAACATTACTATCAATTTAAAAGTCCATTTTCAATCGGTCGACCGGATATCTTGTTCGTGTCGACCTTCTTAACCTTGGTGAAATTCCTTGCCCTCCCACACCAGAAGGCACAGAAGTATCTTCAGCAGGAAGGCTATCCATATCCCGATTTTCAACGGTTTCCGGATTAGAAATCCCATCAGAAGGTAAACTGGGACGGTCATAAATATCCATCAAGGGCTGACTAATCTATATCTATAAAAGACCTCTTCTGTCTGTCTGTCTGTCTGTCCGTTCTCTATACATTCGAAAGTTATAGAGCGTACCAACACGCGTGTTACATCAGAAGAAAGCTTACGATTCCGGACCGGTCATAGGCATATTTACTTTTCCGTCAGACAAAAATCGTGCCCACGGTATCCAAAAAACGTTCAAAATTCCGCTCATTATCCGCTCATTAGCATTGAGTGACTATGATGTCGAAGAGCTGCTATGATGTCAGAGCAGTTTTTGTGCTGTCATAATGAAATCAATGCTTTCACTGTGCCCAGCCTATTCAGCTGGGGTGACTTGGGCCGGGCCTCTTCCTCTCTCTCTCCGTCTCTTTATCTCTCTCTCTGTCTCCCAGTCTCTCTCTCTCTCTCTCTCTCTCCCCCAGTTTCTCTCTCCCCCAGTTTCTCTCTCTCTCCCCGTCTCTCTCTCCCCCTCAGTCTCTCTCTCTCTCTCTATCTCCCAGTCTCTCTCTCTCCCCCAGTCTCCCAGTCTCTCTCTCTCCTCCAGACTCTCCCTCCTCCAGTCTCTCTCTCCCAGTCTCTCTCCCTCCGTCTCTCTCTCTCCTCCAGTCTCTCCCTCCTCCAGTCTCTCTCTCCCCCAATCTCTCTCTCGCTCCCCGTCTCTATCTCTCTCTCTCTGTCTCCCAGTCTCTCTATCTCTCTCTCTCCCCAGTCTCTCTCTCCCTTCCCCCATCTCTCTCTCTCTCTCTCTCTCTCTCCCCCAGTCTCTCTCTCTCTCTCCCCCCGTGTCTCTCCCCAGTCTCTCTCCTCTCTCTCCCCGTCTCTCTCTCTCCCCCCAGTCTCTCTCCTCTCTCTCCCCCAGTCTCTCTACTCTCTCTCTCTCGCTCTCTCCCTCTCCCATCTCTCTCTCTCTCCCGTCTCTCTCTCTCTCCCCCAGTCTCTCTCTCTCCCCCTGAGTTGCTCTCTCTCTCCCCCCTCAGGTCTCTCTCTCTCTATCTCCCCAGTCTCTCTCTCTCTCTCTCTCTCTCTCCCCGTCTCTCTCTCTCTCTCCCCGCCTCTCTCTCTCCCCGTCTCTCTCTCTTCCCCCGTCAGTCGCTCTCTCTCTCCCCGCAGTTTCTCTCTCTACCACCCAGTCTCTCTCTCTCCCCCGTCTCTCTCTCTCTCCAGTCTCTCTCTCCCCCAGTCTCTCTCTCCCCTCAGTCTCTCTCTCTCTCCCCATCTCTCTCTCCCGCCAGTCTCTCTCTCTCTCTCCCCCACTCTCTCCCTCTACTCTCTCCCTCTCCCCCCCTCTCTCCCTCTACTCTCTCCCTCTCCCCCCAAGTCCCTCTCTCTCTCTCTCTCTCTCCCCATCTCTCTCTCTCTCTCCCCTCAATATCTCTCTCTCTCTCCCCCAGGCCCCCCCCCGGTCTCTCTCTCTTCCCCCCCCCCCCAGTCTCTCGCTCGCTCTCTCTCTCTCTCCCCCCAGTCTCTCTCTCTCTCCCCAGTCTCTCTCTCCCTTCCCCATCTCTCTCTCTCCCCCAGTCTCTCTCTCTCGCCCTGTCTCTCTCCCCCAGTCTCTCTCCATCTCCCCAGTCTCTCTCTCTCGCCCTGTCTCTCTCCCCCAGTCTCTCTCCATCTCCCCAGTCTCTCTCTCTCTCCCCCTCAGTCTCTCTCTCTCTCTATCTCCCCATTCTTTCTCTCTCTCCCCAGTCGCTCTCTCTCTCCCCCTCAGTCTCTCTCTCTCTCTCTATCTCCCCAGTCTCTCTCTCTCTCCCCCTCAGTCTCTCTCCCTCTCTATCTCCCCATTCTTTCTCTCTCTCCCCAGTCACTCTCTCTCTCCCCCTCAGTCTCTCTTTCTCTCTCTCTCTATCTCCCCATTCTTTCTCTCTCTCCCCAGTCGCTCTCTCTCTCCCCCTCAGTCTCTCTCTCTCTCCCCCTCAGTCTCTCTCTCTCTCCAATTCCAATTCCAATTCAAATGCTTTATTGGCATGAAAGTTTACAGAGAACCATATTGCCAAAGCTTACATAGCAAAAAGGTACAGTTTTCCAACATTCTCCCCAGTCTCTCTCTCTCTCTCCCCCAGTCTCTCCCTCTCTCTCCCCCAGTCTCTCCCTCTCTCTCTCTCTCTCTCTCTCCCCCCATCTCTCTCTCTCTCTCCCCCCCTCAGTCGCTCTCTCACCCCCTCAGTCGCTCTCTCTCTCCTCCAGTCTCTCTCTTCCCCCCTGGTCTCTCTCTCTCTCTCTCTCCCCCAGTCTCTCTCTCCCCTCGTCTCTCCACTCTCTCTCTCCCCTGTCTCTCTCTCTCTACCCCAGTCTCTCTCTCTCCCCCTCAGTCGCTCTCTCTCTCCCCCCTCAGTCTCTCTCTCTATCTCCCCGTCTCTCTCTCTCCCCCAGTCTCTCTACTCTTTCTCTCTCCCCGTCTCTCTCTCTCTCCCCCCAGTCTCTATCTCTCCTTACCTCTCTGTCTCTGTCTGTCTCTCTCTCTCCTTCCCTCTCTCTCTCTCTCTCTCCTTCCCTCTCTCTCTGTCTCACTCTCTCCTTCCCTCTCTCTCTGTCTCTCTCTCCTTCCCTCTCTCTGTCTCTCTCTCCTTCCCTCTCTCTCTCTCTCTCTCTCTCTCCTTTCCTCTCTCTCTCTCTCTCTCCCCTTCCCTCTCTCTCTCTGTCTCTCTCTCCTTCCCTCTCCAAACGGGGCGATACCGAATTTCTAACCCTCTCCCTCTCTCTCCCCCCAATCTCTCTCTCTCCCCGTCTCTTTATCTCTCTCTCTGTCTCCCAGTCTCTCTCTCTCGGTCTCCCAGTCTCTCTATCTCTTCCCCCAGTCTCTCTCTCTCTCTCCCGTCTCTCTCCTCTCTCTCCCCGTCTCTCTCTCTCCCCAGTCTCTCTCCTCTCTCTCTCCCCCCAGTCTCTCTACTCTCTCTCTCCCCCCTCAGTCTCTCTCTCTATCTCCCCAGTCTCTCTCTCTATCTCTCTCTATCTCCCCGTCTCTCTCTCTCTCCCCCTCTCCCCCCAGTCTCTCTACTCTTTCTCTCTCCCCGTCTCTCTCTCTCTCCCCCCAGTCTCTCTCTCTCCCCCCAGTCTCTCTCTCTCCTCCCCTCTCTGTCTGTCTCTCTCTCCTTCCCTCTCTCTCTCTCTCTCTCCTTCCCTCTCTCTCTCTGTCTCTCTCTCCTTCCCTCTCTGTCTCTCTCTCCTTCCCTCTCTCTCTCTGTCTCTCTCTCCTTCCCTCTCTGTCTCTCTCTCCTTCCCTCTCTCTCTCTCTCTCTCCTTCCCTCTCTCTCTCTCTCGTCTCCCCCCAGGCTCTCTCTCTCTTGCATCATGGGGGGCGTTTCATTCCATGTGTGGGCGTGCCTAATCCTGCAGCATCCCGAAACGTCGGCGCCATTGTTTTAATACCGACAGCGACAGCACCAGCACAACAAACCCCCACAGTGCGGCTCCGGCAAAGTATCCCGCTCCCGGCCCGCCAGAGCGGGAGGTGAGTTGGGGTCACTCGGGCCGGGCCTCACAACCGCTCGGCCTGAGACACAGAGCGGGGGAACGGCAGCGGCCGGCCGTAAACCGCGCGGCCCTGTAAACTGCCGTTTTACAAAAAAGCCTTGGCAACGCCGGGCTTCCCCCCCTTCCCTCCCCCGCCCCTTCCTCCCCTTCCCCTCCCCTTCCTCCCCCTTCCTCCCCCATCCTCCCCCTTCCTCCCCTGTCGCTCTCTCTCTTCCCCCAGTCTCTCGCTCTCTCTCTTCCCCCCAGTCTCTCGCTCTCTCTCTTCCCCCCAGTCTCTCGCTCTCTCTCTTCCCCCCAGTCTCTCGCTCTCTCTCTCTCTCTCTTCCAACAACAACAACATGCCCTCAAAAAAGCCTCGGCACCGCCGGGCACCCCCAGCTAGTAGAAGTATAATTATCTGCAATCGGATTGGAGACATTCGTAGTATCTGTAACAGCATCCACATTATCTAAATCATGACTATTGTTAATATCCTCAGAAGAGGGCTGGCCACCACAAGGAGCCAAGTCTTTAATTGAAACGGTACTTTCTTTCCCATCTTGGAATCGAATATGAGCATATTGGGAATTTGCCTCCAACAGCTCCACCTCCTCCACTAAAGGATCATATTTTGACAATCTAACATGGCGTCGAAGCAGCACAGGTCCCTGCATAGTAAGCCATGAAGGTACCGAATATCCCGTAGTACATCTCCGCAGATAGTTAAAGAGCCTTTCATGGGGGGTCACATTAGTAGCCGTTGAAAGCAATGATCTAATGGAATGCAGGGCATCAGGCAGTACCATTTCCCACTGTGTATTCTTAAGGTTCCGGGATGTCAAAGCCAACATAACTGCCTTCCAGATCACCCCATTGTATCGTTCGCACTGTCCATTACCCTGGGGATTATACGGGGTAGTTCTACTAGTAGAAATTCCCCGACTCTGAAGGTATTCCTTCAACTGGGAAGACATAAAAGAACTTCCCTGATCCGAATGGATATACGCAGGCATCCCAAAGATGACAAAAAGTTGAGTCAGACATTTGATAACTGTAGCAGCTGATACATCTGCACAAGGAAAAGCAAAAGGGAACCTTGAAAACTCATCCACAACAGTAAAAATATATCGGTTTTGAGTAGTTGAAGGAAGAGGCCCCTTAAAATCGACGCTCAAACGTTCAAAAGGAGAAGTAGCCCTTATAAGATGAGCTCGTTGAGGCTTTAAGAAATTCGGTTTACACCGAGCGCAGATACACCATGATGAAGTCATCCGCTTGACGTCTTCAACTGAAAAGGGCAAATTCTTACTGCGTACGAAGTGTATCATCCTCGTAACCCCAGGATGACATAAGGCATTGTGAAGATTAATAAGCGTATCTCCGTGAATCACAGAACAATAAGCCCTCGACAGTGCATCAGCAGCAACATTATCCTTCCCCGGACGATAAACTATGTCAAAATGGTAACATGCCAACTCAATCCTCCATCTCATTATTTTATCATTTTTGATCTTTCCAAAATGTTTAACATCAAACATAAAGGACACAGATTTTTGATCAGTTACCAACGTGAAATGTCGCCCCGATAAATAATGTCTCCATTTACGCAATGCTTCTACTATTGCGTATGCCTCTTTCTCTATTGAAGAATGTCTTTTTTCACTATTGTTCAAAGTACGTGAGAAAAAGGCCACAGGTCTTCCATTTTTGTTCAGAGTAGCCCCAATTGCAAAATCAGAAGCATCCGTCTGGATCACAAAAGGAACCTGCTCATCAATAGAATGCACAACTGCTCCTAAAATATCCTTTTTAAAATTCTCAAAACATGTCCTGGCCTCCCATGATAGAGGATATGTCGTAACCCGAATAAGAGGCCGGATCTTCCGTGAAAAATTTGCAATCCAATTAGAATAATAAGAAAACAGTCCAACAACTCGTTGCAAAGCCTTAGAATTAGTAGGACAAGGTAAATCAATCAATGGTCGCAGACATTCTGGATCTGGTTTAATCTTGTTTCCCGAGATAATATACCCCAATAGATTTACCTCAGTAGTCGAAAAGATACATTTCTCTTTATTAAAAGTTAAACCAACTTTTTCCGCAGCTTGAAGGAATCTTTTTAAATTAGAATCGTGCTCCACCCTTGATTTGCCACACACTATGATGTCATCTAAGTATGAAAAGGTGTCAGAGAGGGAGTTATCACTTATAAAAGCATCCATTGCCCGTTGAAAACAAGCAACACCATTAGTAACACCAAATGGTATTCGGCAAAACTGATACAGCTTTCCACCAGCCTCAAAGGCCGTATATGGTTGATCCTTCTTAACAATAGGAATCTGATGATAAGCACTCTTTAAGTCAATAGTGCTAAAAACCTTATACTGAGATACTTTATTGATAAGCTCATCAATCTTAGGCAAAGGGTACGCATCTAATTGATTATACCTATTAATAGTTTGGGAATAGTCTATCACCATTCGTTTCTTGTGTCTCTCGTTAGTCGTGACAACTACCTGTGCTCGCCAAGGCGAACAACTAGGTTCAATGATTCCTTCCAATAAGAGACATTGAACTTCAGAATTAATAAATTCTCTATCCTGACTACTATATCTTCTTGACTTGGTAGCAATTGGCTTACAATCCGGCATCAAATTGGAAAAAAGTGATAATGGAGAAATGGATAAAGAGGTTAATCCACAAATAGATAAAGGTGGCTTAGTCCCTCCAAATGAAAGACTAAGAGACTCGTGTAACTGAAGCACATCATGTCCAATCAAAATATCCGCACAGAGATTAGGCAAAACAGATAGGCGTATATCAGTATACGTATTACCTAGAAGAATCATTTTCACAAAGCAACAACCAGCTATTTGTGAAGTAAGGGTCGTCTGAGCCATACACACCTGATACGTAACAGGCGAAATTTTCAAATGCTTCTCCTTCGCAAACTGAAGACTTATAAAACTCTCAGTACTGCCCGTATCTATAAGGGCCTTCACTTCCAACCCATTAACTTGAGCCGTAACTATAGCTTTGTTTAGGCCATGAGCAAATGCAGCAGAAATTGATGCAATAAACGCCCTATCTAAAGGCTGAATAGTCACAGAGGAGGAGGTGGTAGAGGAGGGCCCTCCCACACCAGGAGAGGAGGAGGTAATTGAACCTGATGATTTGCACACACGTGCATAATGACCTCTCTTGCCGCATTTACTGCACACAGCCTCCCGAGCAGGACACTTCAGACGAGGGTGCCGGATATTCCCACAAAAATAACACTTCTGAATCCTAGAGGCAACAGCCGCCGAAGTAGAAACTGTTTCAGAATCTAGTAAACCACTCCCATTAAGTCCACATAATTCCTTTTCATCCGAAACTGCCGAAACCATAGTCGCAGGCCGATTAAAAAGAGCATAAGAATCCGAACTTCTCTGAGCCACATCCAATGTAGAAGCTTGCTCAAAAGCACTTTTAAGATCCAAAGTCTTATTTTCTAACAACCGCTGACGAATTGATCTAGACAGTAATCCATTAATAAAAGCATCCCGTACCGATTCTTCCTTATATTCTTCAGCCGTCACGGCCTTATAATTACAGTTAACACTAAGGCATCGAAGTGCTTGTAAATAAGTATCCAAAGATTCTACCACTTGCTGCCTATGGGCAGATAGAAGGTGACGTGCAAATACCTCATTCTTTGGGTTAACAAAAATCTTTTCCAATGTAGAAATAGCCACTTCATAAGTTTTACAGTCCAAAATATATTTATATACATCCGGAGCAATGTAGTTGATCAGC
Organism: Somniosus microcephalus; assembly: GCF_052327205.1. Lineage (NCBI taxonomy): Eukaryota > Metazoa > Chordata > Chondrichthyes > Squaliformes > Somniosidae > Somniosus > Somniosus microcephalus. The sequence goes on along the minus strand of NC_140991.1, from coordinate 320,061,029 downwards.
ATATTCAGCTTATTTAGAGACTCTTGATCCAACACGCCCAAAAAGTTTTTAAATGTACAATACCAATGTTTCCATTTATCATCCACTCCAGCAGAATTGGGGTCAGCCTTGAATCGTTCTGGTTGAAGATATCGCTCCATTCTAACATAAAGTTAATAAATTGAAATAAAGAATAGATTTGCCTTCCAAAGCTAGGCTTTATTAACTTTAAAATCTGCAGCACATCTTTCCACATCCAGTCCCAACCAAAGCTGGAAAAGAACTGAATTTAAGGTGGCCACCACACATCATGTGACATCAACTACCAATGAGATTACAACATATATCCCAAGGCAGTTAACAAACAACCAATCACAATACTTTTACTAAACAAGGAATAATCACCACACATAGGTTGTGGGTTCAAGTCCCACTCCAGAGGCTTGAGCACAAAAGATCTAGGCTGATACTCCCAGTGCAGTGCTGAGGGAGTGCTGCACTGTCGGAGGGGCAGTACTGAGGGAGCGCCGCACTGTCGGAGGGGCAGTACTGAGGTATCGCCACACTGTCGGAGGGGCAGTACTGAGGGAGCGCCGCACTGTCGGAGGGGCAGTACTAAGGGAGTGCCGCACTGTCGGAGGGGCAGTACCGAGGGAGTGCCGCACTGTCGGAGGGGCAGTACTGAGGGAGCGCTGCACTGTCGGAGGGGCAGTACTGAGGGAGCGCCGCACTGTCGGAGGGGCAGTACTGAGGGAGCAACACACTGTCGGAGGGTCAGTACTGAGGGAGCACTGCACTGTCGGAGGGGCAGTACTGAGGGAGCGCTGCACTGTCGGAGGGGCAGTACTGAGGGAGCGCTGCACTGTCGGAGGGTCAGTATTGAGGGAGCGCTGCACTGTCGGAGGGACGGCACTGAGGGAGCGCTGCACTGTTGGAGGCGCAGTACTGACAGAGTGCTGCGCTGTCAGAGGGGCAGTACTGAGGGAGCGCTGCACTGTCAGAGGGGCAGTACTGTGGGAGCGCCGCACTGTCGGAGGGGCAGTACTGAGGGAGCGCCGCACTGTCGGAGGGGCTGTGCTGAGGGAGCGCCGCACTGTCGGAGGGGCAGGACTGAGTGAGCACCGCACTGTCGGAGGGGCAGTACTGAGGGAGCGCCGCACTGTCGGAGAGGCAGGACTGAGGGAGCGCCGCACAGTTGGAGGGGCAGTACTGAGGGAGCGCGGCACTGTCGGAGGGGCAGGACTGAGGGAGCGCCGCACTGTCGGAGGGGCAGGACTGAGGGAGCGCCGCACTGTCGGAGGGGCAGTACCGAGGGAGCGCTGCACTGTCGGTGGTGTCGTCTTTCGGATGAGACATTAAACCGAGGCCCCCGTCTGCTCTCTCAGGTGGACGTAAAATATCCCATGGCACTATTTCGAAGAAGAGCAGGGGGAGTTCTCCCCGGTGTCCTGGGGCTAATATTTATCCCTCAATCAACATCACTAAAACAGATTATCTGGTCATTATCACGTTGCTGTTTGTGGGAGCTTGCTGTGCGCAAATTGGCTGCTACGTTTCCTCATTACAACAGTGACTGCACTTCAAAGAGTACTTCATTGGCTGTAAAGCGCTTTGGGACATCCTGAAGTTGTGAATGGCGCTATATAAATGCAAGTCTTTTTATGAACCGTTAAACTGTTTTTTCTCTCTGCAGACACCGACTGACTTGCTTTGGATTTCCAGCACTTTTCTGCTCTTGCTCCATTTCTGAGATTTGGGGTTTTTTTAGGTTTGCTTTTCTCAGATCTACAATGATGCCTAATGGCCATAACAATGTAATATTTTGATTATCTCCTAGTACGGAGAGGAACCTGTCGGATAACCAACAACTTATATTTACATTGAGAGTTCTCAAGCAGTACTTCAAGAAAGTTCTTGAGTGTCTTTGTTTCGTTTCACAGCATTGGTTTTTATTATAATTTTAGTTGTAATTATTTGCAGTTTAACTATTGTAAAATGAAGACTAATGATGAGCAATAATACCAGTCTATTCGAAGCACCCTGTAATTTCAGACTGTAATCTGCCCAATTCACTTAAATAATTGAAACCATCTCGCAGATTTCCATCTCTGGTAGCATCCTTACAATCACATTGCAAAATCATGTTTTACAAGTGAGGTGAAATGTGAAACCCATTAAAAAAAAAGGCTTAAAGTGACAATTATGCTAAAGCAAAGATACAACCCTGACATTGACAGAAATAATGGGTTGAGTACATTTAAACTGCACAAGTGGGAGTGTGTCTGCAAAACGGACAGAGCATACAATATAGTTAATTGTAGTGATCCAGAGAAACGCAGTTATCATATTATCGACACTTATCATTATATCAGTGAGGATGTCATCTCCATTAAGCCTCTGGGAACCTTAGCATTTTCCTAGTAGAAGTACATAGGTGCCTGAGATCCTTATAAAATACACCTGAAAATGTCATTTTCTTGCTGCAGGGAATTCCAGCCTCACAAACGATATATTGGTGTGAAGGCAGGGCCTGTAGTTATGGCAATTCAAGAATTTTTCAAAATGACAGCTCATGTTTACATAGGATATACAGTACAGAAACAGGCCATTCGGCCCAACCAGTCCATGCCGGTGTTTATGCTCCACTCGAGCCTCCTCCCGTCTTTCCTCATCTAACTCTATCAGCGTAACCCTCTATTCCCTTCTCCCTCCTGTGCCTGTCCAGCCTTCCCTTAAATGCATCGATACTATTTACCTCAACTACTCTCGGATGTCCCAAAGCGCTTTACAGCCAATGAGGTACTTTTTGAGGTGTAGTCACTGTTGTAATGTAGGAAACGCAGCAGCCAATTTGCGCACAGCAAGCTCCCACACACAGCAATGTGATAATGACCAGATCACCTGTTTTAGTGATGTTGATTGAAGGATAAATATTGACCCCAGGACACCGGGGAGAACTCCCCTGCTCTTCTTCGAAATAGTGCCGTCTTTTATGTCCACCTGAAAGAGCAGACGGGGCTTTGGTTTAATGTCTCATCCGAAAGACGGTACCTCTGACAGTGCAGCACTCCCTCAGCACTGCCCTGGGAGTGTCAGCCTAAATTGTTGTGCTCAAGTCTCGGGAGCGGGACTTGAAACTACAAACTTCTGACTCAAAGGCGAGGGTGCTACGCTACCCACTGAGCCACAGCTAACAACTCTAGTTGGAGACCTATATTTCATTGTTAGGGCTTGGCTGTGATTCCTGGCACAGTTGATAAGTCTGCCGGCACCGTCAAGGCTCAGTCATGAACAGAGTTGCCAGATTTTAGGGTGAATTCACCTACAACAAATACAGGCTTTTGCGAGTCAAAAATAAAAGAGAACATTAGTTACCGTAATCCTTCGGGTTTAATCAGCAAATCAATTGTGGAAGGAACGAGGAAGATACATTTAATCAATAAACAATAATAAAGACCTTCTCAAAGTTTTTTTTTATTCGTTCCTGGGATGTGGGCGTCGCTGGCGAGGCCAGCATTTATTGCCCATCCCTAATTACCCTCAAGAAGGTGGTGGTGAACCGCCGCCTTGAACCGCTGCAGTCCGTGTGGTGAAGGTGCTCCCACAGTGCTGTTAGGGAGGGAGTTCCAGGATTTTGACCCAGCGACAATGAAGGAACGGCAGATATATTTCCAAGTCAGGATGGTGTGTGACAATATTTATCCCTCAATCAACACCACTAAAACAGATTGTCTGGTCATTATCACATTGCTGTTTGTGGGAGCTTGCTGTGCGCAAATTGGCTGCTGCGTTTCCCACATTACAACAGTACTTCATTGGCTGTAAAGCGCTTTGGGACGTCCGGTGGTCGTAAAAAGGTGCTATAGAAATGCAAGTCTTTCTTTCTATATATAATCTGATACAACCTTAAAACTAACAGGCTCGCCCACAAATAACAGAGGGTTAGGAGCAATGTTCCCTTTAAGTGGCATGGCCGGGCGGCGCTCTGGAGGTCCCGCGCAGCTGGCACACTGGCTTTTAAGTGAAAAAAACGTGCATGCGCGGAATTTTGAATGGGCCGCACAGCCCCTTAAAGGGGCCACATGGCCCAAAAAAAGATTAGAGGGAACATTGGTTAGGAGATACCTAAGATACAAGAGGGTGACTGGTGCACCCCATCAAGGAGTCAATGCCTTCAGGAGAAAGGGAGGGAGAGGAAAAAGAGAAGACGGTAACTGATCTGAATCTAAAGCAGGACGTGCCTGTGACTTACCTCGTGACTTATTCTCAACAACTCCAGCTGTTTGGACGACCAGGAACTGCAGCTCAATCAACAGTACAAGTGGAGCCGATGGCACAACAATTATAGAGGATATTGATGTCAGTGCACAAGACCATTTTCAGACATAGTTTATGTTACTCTAAACAGATCGATAAACTTCTGTGGCTCAGATGCACTAACTCAGATATATAAATATGTTTTTGCTAGTTTATTATTTGTTTAATTCAACTTGCTAAATTAATAGGTTAGATCTATTTCATGTAAATTAAAACATGGCGTGAATTCGCATTTATTTTGACAGCCTTCAAATACCTTTAAAAAAATTGTACATCACCAATAATTATATTTTACTTCATTCTTTCCCATCCTTTATTTATTTAATTAAACTGACAATTGATTGATATATACTTTATTACCGCTAAATGCTCCACATTCACCAGCTGCTCTTTGTATTCTATAAACTTTCTGAAATGATTATTGCAATGGGTGTAAATACAGAGTAGAGGACATTATTAGAAGTAATTATCAACTGCATACTCTTTCCACGCATAATTATTAACCAATTGATGGTCGGGAACGTGCAGCAAGTGTTGTTCAGAAGCTACTGGTGCAACAGAAAACAAAATCACTTACATATTAATAAACTAACGCAAAAAACAGATCCTTTGAAACATAAGGTGATTTCCTGATCTAAAACCAACTATGAGCTCCAGGACCTGCACCTATTCATAAGAACATAAGAACATAAGAAATAGGAGCAGGAGTAGGCCAATCAGCCCCTCGAGCCTGCTCCACCATTCAATAAGATCATAGCTGATCTGATCCTAACCTCAAATCTTCTATCACTCTCCATCCCACCCGAACCCATGTGATCTCCCGGGAGAGGCGAAAAACCAGATAAAAAACCCAATGGCCAATTTGGGAGAAAAAATCTGGGAAATTCCTCTCCGACCCATCTAGGCGATCGAAACTCGTCCAGGAGATCACTCTGTCCCTATATTTTCTACAGTACTTACATTCTGTAAAGGCGATCTCCACCCCAGCCAGGAACAGGAATAAAACCATCTCCTGAAATCTAACACAGAATTAGAACACAAGAAGTAGGAGCAGAACCAGGCTACACGGCCCCTGGGCCCGCTCCACTACCCATAGGGCCATGACCGATCCGAACCTAGACTCATGTCCAATTTCCTGCCCGCTCCCCGTAACCCTTAATTCCCTTTACTTCTAGGAAACTATCTATTTCTGTTTTAAATTTATTTAATGATGTAGCTTCCACAGCTTTCTGGGGCAGCAAATTCCACAAACCTATCACCCTCTGAGTGAAGAAGTTTCTCCTCATCTCAGTTTTGAAAGAGCAGCCCCTTATTCTAAGATTATGCCTCCGAGTTCTAGTTTCACCCATCATTGGGAACATCCTCACCACATCCACCTGATCAAGCCCCTTCACAATCTTATATGTTTCAATAAGATCGCCTCTCATTCTTCTGAACTCCAATGAGTAGAGTCCCAATCTACTCAATCTCTCCTCATATGACCACCCCCTCATCCCCGGGATTAACCGAGTGAACCTTCTTTGTACTGACTCGAGAGCAAGTATGTCTTTTCTTAAGTATGGACACCAAAACTGTATGCAGTATTCCAGGTGCGGTCTCACCAATACCTTGTACAACTGCAGCAATACCTCTCTGTTTTTATATTCTATCCCCCTAGCAATAAAAGCCAACATTCCATTGGCCTTCTTGATCACTTGCTGCACCTGCATACTAACTTTTTGAGTTTCGTGCACCAGGACCCCCAGATCCCTTTGTACTACAGTACTTTCCAGTTTCTTGCCATTAAGATAATAACTTGCTCTATGATTTTTCCTGCCAAAGTGCATAACCTCACACTTTCCAGTATTGTATTCCATCTGCCAAATCTCTGCCCACTTACTTAGCCTGTCTATGTCACTTTGCAAGTTTTTTATGTCCTCCTCGCTCACTACTTTCCCTCCCATCTTTGTATCATCTGCAAACTTTGATATGTTACACTCGGTCCCCTCCTCCAAATCGTTAATATAGATTGTAAAGAGTTGGGGACCCAGCACTGACCCCTGCGGAACACCACTAGTTACTGATTGCCAGTCTGAGAATGAACCATTTATCCCAACTCTCTGCTTTCTGTTAGAGAGCCAATCCTCCACCCACGCCAGAATATTACCCCCAATCCCATGATTATTTATCTTGAGTAATAATCTTTTGTGTGGCACCTTGTCAAATGCCTTTTGGAAGTCTAAATACACCACGTCCACTGGTTCTCCTTTATCCACCCTGTATGTTACTTCCTCAAAGAACTCAAGCAAATTTGTCAAACATGACTTCCCCTTCATGAAACCATGCTGAGTTTGTCCTATTAAATTATGTTTATCCAAATGCCCCTTTACTGTCTCCTTTATAATGGACTCTAACATTTTACCAACCACAGATGTTAGGCTAACAGGTCTATAGTTTCCAGCCTTCTGCCTACTACCCTTTTTAAATAAGGGTGTTACATTAGCAGTTTTCCAATCTGCCGGGGACCCTTGCTGAGTCCAGGGAGTTTGGATTTTATACCATTGTTGTCTAGCGGTTTGCACCGTAGATAGGCCATTTGTGTGATTTATCTATTCTTTCCCAAGTTCAACATCAAAGCTAACCTTTCGCTTTCATAATGGTAACTAATAAAACATCTGTCTGTAACTTGCACCTGGTCTTTCCGACCAAGAAGCATGCCAGATAGGGTTGGGATGGAAGTAAGTCTCTCTCACATCCTAGGATCCTATGTGATCTCTTTGGGTCAGTCTGTACCTGGTTCCTGGGTGATGTGAATGCAAAGCCTGGCCAATGGTACAACTGGCATTAATTCATCAAATTCACTTACAAGAACCACGGGGATAAGTGGCGGGGGAAATTAAAATAGGTATAGCTGATGTTGTGGCAGTGTCAGCCAGTGGCTCAGTGGGCAGCACCTTCGATTCTGAGTCAGAAGGTCATGGGTTCAAGTCCCACTCCAGAGACTTGAGCACGAAAATCTAGGCTGACACTCTAGTGCAGTGCTGAGGGAGTGCCGCACTGTCAGAGGGGCAGTACTGAGGGAGTGCCGCACTGTCGGAGGTGCAGTACTGAGGGAGTGCTGCACTGTCAGAGGGGCAGTACTGAGGGAGTGCTGCACTGTCAGAGGGGCAGTACTGAGGGAGCGCCGCACTGTCGGAGGGGCAGTACTGAGGGGATGCTGCACTGTCGGAGGGGCAGTACTGAGGGAGCGCTGCACTGTCGGAGGGGCAGTACTGAGGGAGTGCTGCACTGTCGGAGGGGCAGTACTGAGGGTGCGCTGCACTGTCGGAGCGGCAGTACTGAGGGAGTGCTGCACTGTCGGAGGGGCAGTACTGAGGGTGCGCTGCACTGTCGGAGCGGCAGTACTGAGGGAGTGCTGCACTGTCAGAGGGGCAGTACTGAGGGAGCACCACACTGTCGGAGGGGCAGTACTGAGGGAGCGCTGCACTGTCGGAGGGGCAGTACCGAGGGAGCGCCGCACTGTCGGAGGGGCAGTACTGAGGGAGTGCTGCACTGTCGGAGGGGCAGTACTGAGGGAGCGCTGCACTGTCGGAGGTGCCGTCTTTCAGATGAGATGTTAAACCGAGGCCCTGTCTGCTCTCTCAGGTGGACGTAAAAGATCCCATGGTACTATTTCAAAGAAAAGAAGGGGAGTTATCCAATATTTATCCCTCAATCAACGTTACTAAAAACAGATTATCTGGTCATTATTACATTGCTGTTTGTGGGAGCTTGCTGTGTGCAAATTGGCTGCCGCGTTTCCTACATTACAACAGTGACTACACATCAAAAAATGTATTTCATTGGCTGTAAAGCACTTTGGGATGTCCTGGGGTCATGAAAGGCGCTATAGAAATGCAAGCCTTTCTTTCTTTAAGAGTCACATTGATGGGTATGTGTGGAGGAAACTTTATTCTGTACCTGATATGTACTAGCCCAGTCCTAAAAGGAGAAGTCTTCCCCAACACTAAAATGGCTGACCTTGATGAGCACAGAGTTCACCAAAGGACAGAGAATACGGACTTTCATCCCAACAATGTGGGCTGGACACAAATCCAAGTCCCAGACATGAAAGGACAATCTCTCGGCCCATCAAAGAAAAAGTTCTCCATGAGGTTATTATTCATTCACCCCCACCCCATTAAGGGAATTCGGCCTAGAAATTCAGTGGGCTGCGCCACCCATTAGCACCTTAAGAGGGCGCTAAGTGGGTCGGAAGCCACTGGCCACGCCTCCCGTTACATTCAGCGGGACGCTAATGACGGCACTAGCCGTTAGCGCTACGCCGCTACCGATGACGTTATCGGTGTGCGCAGCGCCCCACTAATGCCCCGATCGCGATATTTAGATGCGCCCCCTGCTTTAACGCCGGACGCTATGTGCAACCGGTTCAGGTAGAGGCGCTAATTAAAGGAGAGGTGCGGGGCAGCCATTTTTGTTGCTGGCCGCCTGCCAGCACCTCTCCGCGCTGCCGTCCCCGGCCTCCTGAGCGCCCCCCCCCCCCCCACCCCCGTGGTGCCGGGCTCTTTTGCCGGCACTCGCGATCCTCGATCGCGCTGCACAAGGCCCCTCCCCTTTAAGAAGGGGAGGAAGGCCTGCAGTACCGCAGCGTGCCGTGCCGCAGCGCCATTGCGCAGCGATATTCAGTTGCAGCGCCCCAAGAGGGATGCGGGGCACCTCCAGTAGCGCCGCGCTTCCCTCTGGGTCGCGCCAACTGAATTTCCGGTGGGTGGTCGCGACTGCTTCCGGAGCGCTACTTTTAGCGCCCTGGCGAGGTTGGCACTCCAAACGGGGCTATAGTGAATTTCTAGGCCTTCATGTTTTAACTTAAATCCCCTTAATCCACAAACTTACTTTGTTTGAATTATGTGCAGTGATCTTTGACTTATTGGAATAATATTCCCTTTGTTAGTCTCGGTCAGAGATAGAGAAATATTGTAATTATTTATTAGATCAACTAATATGTTTATAATCATGACCCGTTGGGGAGAGGGCAATGTAAGTGCACTTTTATTCCAGTCAGTTTATTCTCAATGGAACGGTACCCCATAAAATTGCCAAGGGTTGTCTTCCAGATTGGTAAGGGACTTGCCCTGTAACCTGCCTGTGGATGCCCATACAATATTGAGTTCACCTGTTGAACTGAGTGTTGGGAAGTAATCATTGAATACAGGCTTTTAAGCAATTCAGTTGTAAAGTCAATGGCCCGGATTTTACGGTGGGTAATGATGGCGAACTGTCAGCATTCGGCGTCATTACCCTCTGAAACTGACCATAACTTCAGGATTTAACACATGTGCATCTGAAATCCTGAAGTTACGGTCAGTCATTCACTGCTCCACTGATTCCATAATCTATAGAATCCAAAATTCTATAGATTATGGAACAGTTCCTGCAGGTTCGAGGGTGGCAAATGTAACCCCACTATTTAAAAAAGGAGGGAGAGAGAAAACGGGGAACTACAGACCGGTTAACCTGACATCAGTAGTAGGGAAAATGCGAGAGTCTATTATAAAGGATGTGATAACAGGACACTTAGAAAATATCAACGGGATTAGACAAAGTCAACATGGATTTTTGAAAGGGAAATCGTGTTTGACAAACCTACTAGAGATTTTTTGAGGATGTAACTGGTAGAATAGATAAGGGAGAACCAGTGGATGTGGCGTACGGTATTTGGATTTTCAGAATGCCTTTGATAAAGTCCCACATAAGAGGTTAGTGTGCAAAATTAAAGCCCATGGGATTGGGGTAATATACTGGCATGGATTGAAAATTGGTTAACAGACAGGAAACAGAGTAGGAATAAATGGGACTTTTCGGGGTGGCAGGCGGTGACTAGTGGGGTACCGCAGAGATCAGTGCTTGGGCCCCAGTTATTCACAATATATATCAATGATTTGGATGAGGGAATCAAATGTAATATTTCCAAGTTTGCTGATGACACAAAACTAGGTGAGTTGTGAGTTGTGAGGAGGATGCAAAGAGGCTTCAAGGCGATTTAGACAAGTTGAGTGAGTGGGCAAATACATGGTAGATACAGTATAACGTGGATAAATGTGAAATTGTCCACTTCGGTAGAAAAAACAGAAAGGTAGACTAATATTTAAATGGTGATAGATTGGGAAATGCTGATGTACAGAGGGACCAAGGTGTCCTTGTACACCAGTCACTGAAAGCAAACATGCAGGTGCAGCAAGCAGTTAGGAAGGCAAATGGTATGTTGGCCTTCATTGCAAGAGGATTTGAGTACAGGAGCAAGGATGTCTTACTACAGTTATACAAGGCCTTGATGAGACCACACCTGGAGTACTGTGTGCAGTTTTGGTCTCCTTACCGAAGAAAGGATATACTTGCCATAGAGGGAGTGCCGCGAAGGTTCACCAGACTGATTCCTGGGATGGCAGGACTGTCCTATGAGGAGAGATTGGGTCGACTAGGCCTGTATTCACTAGAGTTTACAAGAATGAGAGGGGATCTCATTGAAACGTATAAAATTCTGACAGGGCTCGACAGACTGGATGCAGGGAGAATGTTTCCCCTGGCTGGGGGGTCTAGAACGAGGGGTCACAGTCTCAGGATACGGGGTAGGGCATTTAGGACTGAGATGAGGAGAAATTTCTTCACTCAGAGGGTGGTGAACCTGTGGAATTCTCTACCACAGAAGGCTGTGGAGGCCAAGTCACTGAATATATTTAAGAAGGAGATAGATAGATTTCTAGACACAAAAGGCATCGAAGGGTATGGGGAGAGAGCGGGAATGTGGTATTGAGATAGAGGATCAGCCAGGATCATATTGAATGGCGGAGCAGGCTCGAAGGGCCGAATGGCCTACTCCTGCTCCTATGTTTCTATGCTTCTATGCTCCGACACTAGCTGCGCTGTGGACTACCCCCCATAGCAGGCAATCTGTGAAATAAGTGAAATCTGTGAAACTGACGAAAACTTGGGCTTTTCCCGCGCTAATATCGCTGTTAAACATAGAAACATAGAAACATAGAGATAGGAACAGGAGTAGGCCATTCGGCCCTTCGAGCCTGCTCCGCCATTCAATGAGATCATGGCTGATCTTCGTCTGAGATCATAGCTGATCTTACCAGTTCAGTACCCCGTCCCCGCCTTTTCTCCGTAACCCTTAATCCCCTTAGCCTTCAGAAATATATCCAATTCTCTCTTGAAAATATTTATTGAATTAGCCTTCACAGCCCTCTGTGGCAGGGAATTCCACAGGCTCACCACTCTTTGAGTGAAGAAATTCTTCCTCATCTCTGTTTTAAATGATTTGCCCGCTATTTTTAGACTGTGGCCCCTGGTTCTGTGCTCCCCGGCCATTGGAAACATTCTCTCTGAATTCAGCCTGTCCAGGCCTGCCATAATTTTATATGTTTCGATGAGATCCCCTCTCAATCTTCTAAACTCCAGTGAGTACAAGCCCAAACTATTTAATCTCTCTTCGTAGGTCATTCCCGCCATTCCAGGTATCAGCCTGGTGAATCGCCGTTGCACTCTTTCCATGGCAAGAACATCCTTCCGCAGATGGGGCGACCAAAACTGTACACAATACTCCAGATGCGGTCTCACCAGCACCTTGTACAGCTGTAGTAAGGTATCCCTATTCCTATACTCGAACCCCCTTGATATGAAGGCCAACATACCATTTGCCTTCTTAATCGCCTGTTGCACCTGCATGCTCTCCTTCAGTGACTGGTGCATAAGAACACCCAGGTCCCTCTGCACTTCCCCATCTCCCAATCTATTGCCATTTAGATAATAATCTACCCTCCTGTTTTTACCCCCAATACCCCATTAAATGTTAAGCCTTGTTGGAATAGGTGTTACTGGAGTTTTAGCAGCGCATTGACTGCTAGATAACCAGTCTGGCCCTGAAAAATGAATTTTTATATCTGTGGAGTGTCAAACTTTTCCATTATGTTAAAATTACAATTTTTAAAAAGACTTTTCATTTTTTATAACCTCAGATTCTGGTCACTGCTATGGTTAATATTCAACATCCATTAGCATTGATTTACAGTGATACAATTACGGAAATACAGTGATACAAATCCATAATTGTGACCATCTTCAAGAAAGGTGACAAGTCCAACTCTGGTAATTTCAGAGGGTTTTCCCTGCTGTCTGCCACAGGGAAAGTCATCACAAGAATCCTCCTCAATCACCTTCTCCCAGTGGCCGAAGAGCTCCTCCCAGAGTCGCAATGCGGATTCCACCCACTAAGGGGCACAATGGACATGATCTTCACCACACATCAATTACAAGAGAAATGCAGGGAACAGCACCAACCGCTGTACATGGCCTTCTTTGATCTCACAAAGGTCTTCGACACTGTCAACCGTGAGGGGTTATGGAGTGCCCTCCTCAAATTTGGCTGCCCTCAAAAGTTTGTCACCATCCACCACCTGCTTCACGACGACATGCAAGCCGTGATCCTGACCAACGGTTCCACCAATTCACGTACGAACCAGGGTCAAGCAAGGCTGTGTCATCGCACCAACGCTCTTCTCGATCTTCCTTGCTGCAATGCTCCATCTCGCCCTCAGTAAGCTCCCCACTGGAGAGGAGCTCATTTACAGAACAAACGGGAAACTGTTCAACCTCCGTCGCCTCCAGTCCAGATCCAAGGTCGTCCCATCCTCTGTCGTCGAATTACAGTATGCAGACGACGCTTGCGTCTGCGCTCACTCAGAGGTCGAACTCCAAACCATTGTCAACACCTTCACCGAAACGTACGAGAGCATGAGCCTTACACTAAACATCCGTAAGACAAAGGTCCTCTACCAACCTGCCCCCTCCACACAGTACTGCCCCCCGATTATCAAAATCCACGACAAGGCCTTGGACAACGTGGACCATTCTCCATACCTCGGGAGCCTACTGTCAACAAGGGCAGACGTCGATGACGAAGTCCAACACCGCCTTCAGTGTGCCAGTGCAGCCTTCGGTCGCCTGAGGAAGAGAGTGTTTGAAGACCAGGACCTCAAACCCGGCACTAAGCTCATGGTCTACAAGGCAGCAGTGATACCTGCCCTGCTTTATGCCTCAGAGATATGGACCATGTACAGTAGCCACCTCAAAGCACTGGAGAGGTACCACCAACGCTGCCTCTGCAAGATCCTGCAAATCCATTGGCAGGATAGGTGCACCAAAGTCAGTGTTCTCGCTCAGGCCAACATCCCCAGTATCGAAGCTTTGACCACACTCGATCACCTCCGATGGACGGGTCACATCGTCCGCATGCCCGATACGAGACTCCCAAAACAAGCGCTCTACTCGGAGCTCCGACACGGCAAGAGAGCCCCAGGTGGGCAGAGGAAACGCTTCAAGGACACCCTCAAAGCCTCCTTGAAAAAGCGTAACATCCCCACCGACACCTGGGAATCCCTGGCCCAAAACCACACAAAGTGGAGGAGAAGCATCCGGGAAGGCGCCGAACACCTCGAGTCTCTTCGCCGAGAGCAAGCGGAAGCCAAGCGCAAGGAGCGCAAGGAGCACACGTCAGCCCAAGCACCCCACCCACCCGCCCCTTCAACCACCGTCTGCCCCACCTGTGACAGAGACTGTGGGTCCCGCATTGGACTCATCAGTCACCTGAGAACTCATTTTTAATGTGGAAGCAAGTCATCCTCGGTTCCGAGGGACTGCCTGAGAAGAAAAAGAGACAGTGATACACTGAATTGCCTGTGTAATCTTTGCTACTCATCTTAGTAAGTTACTGTTCATTACTAATTTGCTAATCAACTGCTGGATAACTCTGATTACATTTATGAATGTCGGTGAAACATTCATGTACCCAACTGTAACTTTAAGTTGAGTTGTAACCAATAGCATTTAGTGCTCGACTGCGATTTGGCTTCTTCCTTGATAATTTGGCAAGAAAGAGTTAACTCACTCACTATTCACCATAAGGGTAATCGAATTAAGCATCAGTAAATTTAATTAATTTCGATCTGAAGCGTGTTGAGACAGGCATCATTCCTCTCTAGTCCTACGCTGGGAGGTAAAACCCCAGATGGTTCCTTAGGAAGGAGTTAAAGGTGGGAATTAGGGTTTGTCTGGTTCCTAGGCGAATATTCATCAGGATACTGAAACCCAACTTTTTTACAAGAATCACCATGAATGTAAACCACACCTTCAGGAACTGATTACAAATTATTCCATTTATTAGAAGATTAACTGTGAGGAACTGCTCCCAAAATATTATCACTACATTATCACAAAATCCTGTCAGCCAGCCAGTCACCCCAGAGCAGTGCTGAGGGAGTGCTGCACTGTCGGAGGAGCAGTGCTGAGGGGGTGCTGCACTCTCAGAGGAGCAGTGCTGAGGGAGTGCTGCACTGTCGGAGGGGCAGTGCTGAGGGAGTGCTGCACTGTCGGAGGAGCAGTGCTGAGGGAGTGCTGCACTGTCGGAGGAGCAGTGCTGAGGGAGCGCTGCACTGTCGGAGGGGCAGTACTGAGGGAGTGCTGCACTGTCGGAGGAGCAGTGCTGAGGGAGCGCTGCACTGTCAGAGGTGTCGTCTTTCCAGTGAGATGTTAAACTGAGGCCCCGTCTGCTCTCAGGTGGAAGTAAAAGATCCCATGGCGCTGTCTCGAAGAAGAGCAGGGGGAGTTACCCCCGGTGTCCTGGGGCCAATATTTATCCCTCAATCAACATCACTATAAACAGATTATCTGGTCATTATCACATTGCTGTTTGTGGGAGCTTGCTGTGCGCAAATTGGCTGCCGCATTTCCCACATTACAACAGTGACTACACTTCAAAAAGTACTTCATTGGCTGTAAAGTGCTTTGGGACGTCCAGTGGTCATGAAAGGCGCTATAGAAATGCAAGTCTTTCTTTTTCTTTCTTTAGAAGGTAGATGGATTATGATTACTCCCCAGTGTCAGGTTATACTAGACTAGACAGATGTTGGCCCAGAAATTCGGGTCAGAGGCTTCCCGCGGGTGCAAGCCCCCGACCTGCACTTACCTAGCGCGCCGGCCGTTGTGCTGTGGGCCCCCGTGGGATTCTGATCCGGGGCCTCCTCCAGCTGCCGGCGCGCAGTGCTCGCGTATCCCAGGGGCACAGTTAGTTCGAAGCGTCCCCTGGGATCACATGGGCCATGGAGAGCCAATCGTAGCAGGGAATCTGTATTCATAAATTTGACAGGAAGAGCTGTCAAATCTATGAATAGAGATCGGCCCCAAAACCTCACTAAAACTTCAAATACATTTTTTTTTAAATCACATTTTTAAAATAACTATAAATTACATAAAATAACTTTTAAACAATAATTTAAATTTTTGAAAAAATTAATTACAGTTTTTAATGGGGCTAAAAATAAACTCACCTTTCTTTAAAGTATTTAAAAATAATAAACCTGTGGAAAAAGTTTTAATTTTACTTAATTCACCACTTACCTTGTTAAAAACAGGCCTTGCATCTGCTTTTTTCACACGCAGCTGCTGGAGACTTACCCTCCCGGAGAAACCTGTAAAAAAAACAGAAGTTCCAGGCGTACGCGCTGCCTCTCCGGCGCACGTGTTCGACCTGTGAACTCCTTCCATCAAGGGAACAGAAGTTCCGGTTTCCCGCGCATGCGCAGTGCATGCACGAAACCGGCACTTTCGTTGGCCCTACGCATGAGTACCCAGCGCATACTCACCCGTGAGGACCCAAATTTCTGGCCCGTTATCTTCTACAGTGACCTAAACATTGATCCAAAATTTGTGCAACTATAATAAAGACCCTTTAACCAAAGCTGGCTGCCTTCAAGTCCACAAACAGGAACTCGTTTTTCCTAAATGAACAATTAATGTTGCCTTTCAACAATTGGGTGAGTTTTTCATCTCTACATTGAATTTGGAATTCTCTGCCCCAGAGGGCTGTGGATGCTGAATCGTTGAGTATATTCAAGGCTGAGATCGATAGATTTTTGGACTCTAGGGGAATCGAGGGGTATGGGGGTCAGGTGGGAAAGTGGAGTTGAGGTCTCCTCCTTCTTATGTTGCAGGAGCCAATTATTGTAATCCCATCGTAAACCAATTATATTTCTCATCCCAAACTATTACACCATTATACTGTGTGTTTACATAAAAATGTTGTGTAAGCTACATTTTAGGGCATTAGTGTCCCTTTGAGAATGCACCTAAAAATACTTACAATGTAAGCTTCTGGATGTAGAAACTTGAAGATTCTGGCAAATAAAGTCAGCATACATAATGTGTCACACAATATAATAAACAGTTCTGAAGAAACGACCATTTAAAGGGCCTTTATTCCCATGTCAGAATCATAGAATCATAGAAATTTACGGCACAGAAGGAGGCCATTCGGCCCATCGTGTCTGTGCCGGCCGACAAAGAGCTCTCCAGCCTAATCC
>NC_140991.1:320029338-320039338 GCF_052327205.1 Somniosus microcephalus | reverse complement strand
GTGCCACATTTAGCCTGAGGTTGGGACACATTAGAAAGTGTTCACCTGATTGAACAGGGTCTTCGGGGATGGCCACTTGCTCCTGGTGCGTGGGAGAGCTCCTGGGAATGTTCGCTAAAGGCGCTAGCGAAGTTCAACTGATGGAGGGGAATTCGCGTCCTTTAAAGTAATAACATGTTCACGGGCAATGTTACTGATCTTGGCTCAACAAAATACAAATCGGATTTTTTTATTCTAACGAAATCTCAGAAGTGAACAGATTGAAAAACAATAAGGCGAATGGGAGATGGTTCTTGTCAGGATCTAAAGAATGGAAGCACCCAGTCCCCAGCCGTCCCTATTCGCTTTTTCCAGTATCGTTGCTTATTTTGGTTGCTATTTTCAGCCTTTCCCTCTGCCTGGGTCAGTGGTCCGGAGCTCTGGGACCTGGAGCTTGGGGGAGGGTGGGTCAGTGGTCCGGAGCTCTGGGGCTTGGGGCTTGGGGGGCTGGGTCAGTGGTCCGGAGCCCTGGGACCTGGGGCTTGGGGGGCTGGGTCAGTGGTCCGTAGCTCTGGGACCTGGAGCTTGGGGGGCTGGGTCAGTGGTCCGGAGCTCTGGGACCTGGAGCTTGTGGGGAGGGTGGGTCAGTGGTCCGGAGCTCCGGGACCTGGAGCTTGGGGGGTTGGGTCAGTGGTCCGGAGCTCTGGGACCTGGGGCTCGGGGGCTGGGTCAGTGGCCCGGAGCTCTGGGACCTGGGGCTTGGGGGGCTGGGTCAGTGGTCCGGAGCTCTGGGGCTTGGGGCTTGGGGGGGCTGGGTCAGTGGTCCAGAGCTCTGGGACCTGGGGCTTGGGGGGCTGGGTCAGTGGTCCGGAGCTCTGGGGCTTGGGGGGCTGGGTCAGTGGTCCAGAGCTCTGGGACCTGGAGCTTGGGGGGCTGGGTCAGTGGTCCGTAGCTCTGGGACCTGGAGCTTGGGGGGCTGGGTCAGTGGTCCGGAGCTCTGGGACCTGGGGGGCTGGGTCAGTGGTCCGGAGCTCTGGGACCTGGGGCTTGGGGGGCTGGGTCAGTGGTCCGGAGCTCTGGGACCTGGAGCTTGGGGGGCTGGGTCAGTGGTCCGGAGTTCTGGGGCTTGGGGCTTGGGGGGCTGGGTCAGTGGTCCAGAGCTCTGGGACCTGGGGTTTGTGGGGAGGGTGGGTCAGTGGTCCGGAGCTCTCGGACCTGGAGCTTGGGGGGCTGGGTCAGTGGTCCGGAGTTCTGGGGCTTGGGGCTTGGGGGGCTGGGTCAGTGGTCCGGAGCTCTGGGACCTGGGGCTTGGGGGGCTGGGTCAGTGGTCCAGAGCTCTGGGACCTGGAGCTTGTGGGGAGGGTGGGTCAGTGGTCCAGAGCTCTGGGACCTGGAGCTTGGGGGGTTGGGTCAGTGGTCCGGAGCTCTGGGACCTGGGGCTCGGGGGCTGGGTCAGTGGTCCGGAGCTCTGGGACCTGGGGCTTGGGGGGCTGGGTCAGTGGTCCGGAGCTCTGGGGCTTGGGGCTTGGGGGGCTGGGTCAGTGGTCCAGAGCTCTGGGACCTGGGGCTTGGGGGGCTGGGTCAGTGGTCCGGAGCTCTGGGGCTTGGGGGGCTGGGTCAGTGGTCCAGAGCTCTGGGACCTGGAGCTTGGGGGGCTGGGTCAGTGGTCCGTAGCTCTGGGACCTGGAGCTTGGGGGGCTGGGTCAGTAGTCCGGAGCTCTGGGACCTGGGGGGCTGGGTCAGTGGTCCGGAGCTCTGGGACCTGGGGCTTGGGGGGCTGGGTCAGTGGTCCGGAGCTCTGGGACCTGGAGCTTGGGGGGCTGGGTCAGTGGTCTGGAGTTCTGGGGCTTGGGACTTGGGGGGCTGGGTCAGTGGTCCAGAGCTCTGGGACCTGGGGCTTGTGGGGAGGGTGGGTCAGTGGTCCGGAGCTCTGGGACCTGGAGCTTGGGGGGCTGGGTCAGTGGTCCGGAGTTCTGGGGCTTGGGGCTTGGGGGGCTGGGTCAGTGGTCCGGAGCTCTGGGACCTGGGGCTTGGGGGGCTGGGTCAGTGGTCCGGAGCTCTGGGGCTTGGGGGGCTGGGTCAGTGGTCCGTAGCTCTGGGACCTGGAGCTTGGGGGGCTGGGTCAGTGGTCCGTAGCTCTGGGACCTCGAGCTTGGGGGGCTGGGTCAGTGGTCCGGAGCTCTGGGACCTAGGGGGTTGGGTCAGTGGTCCGGAGCTCTGGGACCTGGGGCTCGGGGGGCTGGGTCAGTGGTCCAGAGCTCTGGGACCTGGGGCTTGGGGGGCTGGGTCAGTGGTCCGGAGCTCTGGGGCTTGGGGCTTGGGGGGCTGGGTCAGTGGTCCAGAGCTCTGGGACCTGGGGGGCTGGGTCAGTGGTCCAGAGCTCTGGGACCTGCAGCATGGGGGGCTGGGTCAGTGGTCCGTAGCTCTGGGACCTGGAGCTTGGGGGGCTGGGTCAGTGGTCCGGAGCTCTGGGACCTGGGGGGCTGGGTCAGTGGTCCGGAGCTCTGGGACCTGGAGCTTGGGGGGCTGGGTCAATGGTCCGGAGCTCTGGGGCTTGGGGCTTGGGGGGCTGGGTCAGTGGTCCAGAGCTCTGGGACCTGGGGCTTGTGGGGAGGGTGGGTCAGTGGTCCGGAGCTCTGGGACCTGGAGCTTGAAGGGCTGGGTCAGTGGTCCGGAGCTCTGGGACCTGGGGCTTGGGGGGCTGGGTCAGTGGTCCGGAGCTCTGGGGCTTGGGGGGCTGGGTCAGTGGTCCGGAGCTCTGGGACCTGGAGCTTGGGGGGCTGGGTCAGTGGTCCGGAGCTCTGGGACCTGGGGGGCTGGGTCAGTGGTCCGGAGCTCTGGGACCTGGGGCTTGGGGGGCTGGGTCAGTGGTCCGGAGCTCTGGGACCTGGAGCTTGGGGGGCTGGGTCAGTGGTCTGGAGTTCTGGGGCTTGGGGCTTGGGGGGCTGGGTCAGTGGTCCAGAGCTCTGGGACCTGGGGCTTGTGGGGAGGGTGGGTCAGTGGTCCGGAGCTCTGGGACCTGGAGCTTGGGGGGCTGGGTCAGTGGTCCGGAGTTCTGGGGCTTGGGGCTTGGGGGGCTGGGTCAGTGGTCCGGAGCTCTGGGACCTGGGGCTTGGGGGGCTGGGTCAGTGGTCCGGAGCTCTGGGGCTTGGGGGGCTGGGTCAGTGGTCCGTAGCTCTGGGACCTGGAGCTTGGGGGGCTGGGTCAGTGGTCCGTAGCTCTGGGACCTGGAGCTTGGGGGGCTGGGTCAGTGGTCCGGAGCTCTGGGACCTGGGGGGTTGGGTCAGTGGTCCGGAGCTCTGGGACCTGGGGCTCAGGGGGCTGGGTCAGTGGTCCAGAGCTCTGGGACCTGGGGCTTGGGGGGCTGGGTCAGTGGTCCGGAGCTCTGGGGCTTGGGGCTTGGGGGGCTGGGTCAGTGGTCCAGAGCTCTGGGACCTGGGGGGCTGGGTCAGTGGTCCAGAGCTCTGGGACCTGCAGCTTGGGGGGCTGGGTCAGTGGTCCGTAGCTCTGGGACCTGGAGCTTGGGGGGCTGGGTCAGTGGTCCGGAGCTCTGGGACCTGGGGGGCTGGGTCAGTGGTCCGGAGCTCTGGGACCTGGAGCTTGGGGGGCTGGGTCAATGGTCCGGAGCTCTGGGGCTTGGGGCTTGGGGGGCTGGGTCAGTGGTCCAGAGCTCTGGGACCTGGGGCTTGTGGGGAGGGTGGGTCAGTGGTCCGGAGCTCTGGGACCTGGAGCTTGAAGGGCTGGGTCAGTGGTCCGGAGCTCTGGGACCTGGGGCTTGGGGGGCTGGGTCAGTGGTCCGGAGCTCTGGGGCTTGGGGGGCTGGGTCAGTGGTCCGGAGCTCTGGGACCTGGAGCTTGGGGGGCTGGGTCAGTGGTCCGGAGCTCTGGAACCTGGAGCTTGGGGGGCTGGGTCAGTGGTCCAGAGTTCTGGGACCTGGGGCTTGGGGGGCTGGGTCAGTGGTCCGGAGCTCTGGGGCTTGGGGGGCTGGGTCAGTGGTCCGGAGCTCTGGGACCTGGAGCTTGGGGGGCTGGGTCAGTGGTCCGGAGCTCTGGGACCTGGAGCTTGGGGGGCTGGGTCAGTGGTCCAGAGCTCTGGGACCTGGGGGGCTGGGTCAGTGGTCCGGAGCTCTGGGACCTGGGGCTTGGGGGGCTGGGTCAGTGGTCCGGAGCTCTGGGACCTGGAGCTTGGGGGGCTGGGTCAGTGGTCCGGAGCTCTGGGACCTGGAGCTTGGGGGGCTGGGTCAGTGGTCCGGAGCTCTGGGACCTGGGGCTTGGGGGGCTGGGTCAGTGGTCCGGAGCTCTGGGGCTTGGGGGGCTGGGTCAGTGGTCCAGAGCTCTGGGACCTGGGGCTTGGGGGGCTGGGTCAGTGGTCTGGAGCTCTGGGACCTGGGGCTTGGGGAGAGGGTGGGGTGGGGTGGGTGGGGTTGATGTGAGGAAGGTTGTCCCGGCTCCTCTCCCCGACACTGAAACAACGTCAGAGAAGTGTGCGAAGGATCTCAGCAAATCAGGGCGGGTCTCTGAGAGTATTTAAGAGGCGCTCAACTCAAGCCCATCTTCTGTCGAGGATTTGCTGTTGTGACTGTCAGGAGCACCGCGCTTGTCGGTAAGCAGACCTTTCATCCTTGGCGTTGGGGTTTGGTCGAGTCCTTTCTTGCCCAGTGTCTGTAAAGCTCGTGTCCGCTGTATGGTGTTATTGGCTTTGGTTGAGGGACAAGGGCACTTGCTGGAATTACTGCTCTTTGATGCAAGCTCCGTTTTCAAAAGAGATCCGTGTGGATAACTGAAAGGGCAGATAATATTACACCAGTAGGTAAATCTTGCCATAAATCCCCACCTTTCTCCCCATTCTGCCGAGCAAGCCTAGGTTTGATTATTTCAGGTGCTGTGGTGGGCGGCCCAGGTATCTGCTGAACCAGGTATTGGAAAGTCACTTATTAAACGTAGATGACAAATTAGTCTGGAAGTTGAGATATATTCGCCCAAGTTTACAGCCCTAACTCCCGCTGTGTTATTTACTGGTCAATCTCAGAGCCAGGGTGTGGAGCCCTGGTATGAGCGCTCCGACTGGGGTGCCCGGGAGTTTTGAAGGTATTGAAGAATCGTTCTTCTCTTCTCTGCCCTCCCTTTGTGCCCATTTACCAAATATAGAAACGGTTTGTGAAATGAGCGGTGAATCCCGAAAGCAAACACCATGAACTGACTTTATGTCAACTAAACTGAACCTGTTAAATGACATCAGTGATTGCAGCAGACGGACAGGCCGTGAGGTTTGTCCCCGAGAGGGGTTCCATTTGACACACAAGGTTAGAAAGTGTCTTTAGCCTATGATGGGCTTTTATAGCCATCGGGGATTTAAGCCCCCATCAGAGCCACTTTTTCAAAAGAGCTTTGCAAAGAGTGCGAATCAGCACAGACTAAAGGGTCAATCCATTATCCACAGACCGCGAAATGGGACTCCAGTCAGCCACCCAGTAACTGCTCGCTAGATATTTCCTTCCTAAAATACGTTTAAAAAATATATAAATTAGAACAAAATGGTTAGAAATAAAATGTATAAAATGCTGGTCATATATGCAGGGCAAGACGATCAACAGCTGCGACTGAGACCCTCACAGAAGATTTTCCAATAACCAGGGGGCATAGATTTAAAGTAATTGGGAGAAGGATTAGAGGGGAGTTGAGGAGAACTTGTTTCACCCAGAGGGTGGTGGGGGTCTGGAACTCACTGCCTGAAAGGGTGGTAGAGGCAGAAACCCTCGTCGCATTTAAAAAGTACTTGGATATGCACTTGAAGTGCCGGAACCTACAGGGCTACGGACCAAGAGCTGGAAAGTGGGATTAGGCTGGAGAGCTCTTTGTCGGCCGGCACAGACACGATGGGCCGAATGGCCTCCTTCTGTGCTGTAATTTTTCTATGATTCTATGATTGAAGCTGCTTTGATTGTAAGTTTGTGAATGATGGGTTTTTATGACTGGAATAATCTGCCATTCCTTTACCATGGTGTGGAGATGCCAGAGTTGGACTGGGGTGGACAAATGTAAGAAGTCACACAACACCAGGTTATAGTCCAACAGCTTTATTTGAAATCACAAGCTTTCGGAGCGCTGCTCCTTCTTCAGGTGAAGTGGAGAAATGCATAAAGACACAGCTTATATAGTCAGAGAATCATGTCAGATGTTTACAGGTAACCTTGTGATTTCAAATAAAGCTGTTGGACTATAACCTGGTGTCTTGTGACTTCTTACATTCCTTTACCAGGAACTGATATTGACCCGGGATGTGAGTGTCATCCGCTTTCACTCTCCATTCTGTGAGGTGCTGAATTGCTTTTATTCCCACAGCATGTTACACAGTATCTGCCTCTGGTCACCTCATGTTGTAATATAAAACGTTTTGCATGCCTTACATTTACAATAATGGGACAGGTCAGGGTTCATTGACAGCTTGTGCTGCCTTCACTATTATCCGCCCTTTGAGTTGTACCCAGTCATGGACTGGAGGATAGGAGGGCTTTCTATCCCTGGGCACTCACTGTATGCCCACAGCATCGCTCGCTGGTCCCCGACTGCTGACATACTTTCTACCAACTCTCTGCAGTATGGCCATCTAGGACACGGTGAACGGTCTTATATCAATTGGACAATTCACTATGAAAATGTTATTCATCTTATGTCCTGTGGGGATCTAGTTCACGCATTCTAGGAAAGCAGCTACATTGTCGACATTTCCTACACTGAACAAGCAACGACCATCAGCCGCCAATCTGGAGATGGCTGGTTCGCAGCCTTGGGCACCATCCTTTTTGAGAATGGTGTCACTGGGCAGCAACTAGACTTGGCACCCGGTCTGTGAAAATCGGATCATTTGATTGAATGCACGATAAATGTTATTAACGCCAGCCTCCTTTGTGGAGCCTCACTCACTGGAGACACATCCTGGGAAACCCAGCTGTGCTCCCCGTGGTTTTAAAGGACAGAAAGTTGCGCGGAACTCTCCCGCACTTTCCCAATATTCGCTCCTGGCGGCGCAGGCTGTGCGCTGGGAGCGCAGCGCTACACCTGACCTCCGAGTGCTCGGTGCCGCCACTCCGCTCACAGTGTTTCATTCCCCCGGTGTTACTCTTCCTCACCTTGATGAGGACAAAGAGTTTTAAAAAATACAGAAAAATAGCCAGCCCTATATTGTGAGGTCACCTACAGGGATTGAGTCAGTCTGCTGGGGACAGGCAGGTGCTTGTCTAACTCAGCCAGCAGATTAGAACAGCAAGATCCAACCGGGATCCAGACTTTAAGAGTGTCTCCATATTCCAGGCGTAGGGTTTATACAAGGTGGCAGTCTGATCTGTTGCCAGGGGGATAGCCTTGGTGATAAAGTTATTCGTACCAAATAGTATAGCGAGCGCGTTGAATCAATTACTCAAAGAATGTGGCTGGACCAGGGTGGCTGGTAGTCCAGGTTAACTGTATATATATCCGTAGCCTCGTTTGATTGTGAATGTTCCTCTTTATTAATGCAGTGAGAGTTCATTGACTGCTTAGGACAGCTGTCTGCCTGATTGAGGTGACCAGGTTTCACCTCGCCTTGTTCGCATGTCTTTTTCTTCCAGCTATGAACAGTGGGATCTGTGTGTACGTGTTTCTCGCTGTCCTCTCCTCTGGCTGCATGGGCAGACTCGCCACTGGGTCTGATGATGGCGGTCCGGCCGGCAGTGAGCTCAAGCAAAGCCTGGCCCTGCGCCACAGGCAAATTCGGGAAGCCCAGTCCACCGACCAGGTGAAACCGCTCCAGGACAGCGAGCAAAGAGCCAACCTGGTAGCCCTGCTCACGAGATACCTTCAACAAGTCAGAAAAGGTGAGCAAACTTCAACTGGCAACTATGATAGGTGTAATAATTCAACATTTTCTGTAATTGGTTGCTGAATGCATGTGAACATAAGACATAGGAGCAGGAGTCGGCCATTCGGCCCCTCGAACCTGCTCCGCCATTCAATGAGATCATGGCTGATCTGATCTTGACCTCAACACCACTTCCCTGCCCGCTCCCCATAACCCTCGACTCCCTTATCATTCAAAAATCTGTCTGTCTCCACCTTGAATATATTCAATGACTCCGCCTCCACAGCTCTCTGGGGAAGAGAATTCCAAAGATTCACGACCCTCAGAAGAAATTCCTCCTCATCTCCGTTTTAAATGGGCCACCCCTAATTCTGAGACTGTGACCCCTAGTTCTAGATTCCCCCACGAGGGGAAACATCCTCTCAGCATCTACCCTGTCAAGCCCCTCAGAATCTTATATGTTTCAATAAGATCCCCTCTCATTCTTCTAAACTCCAATGAGTATAGGCCCAACCTGCTCAACCTTTCCTCATAAGACAACCCTTCATCTCCGGAATCAACCTCGTGAACCTTCTCTGAACTGCCTCCAATGCAAGTATATCCCTCCTTAAATAAGGAGACCAAAACTGTACGCAGTACTCCAGGTGTGGTCTCACCAATACCCTGTACAGTTGTAGCAAGACTTCCCTACTTTTATACTCCAACTCCCTTTGCAATAAAGGCCATATAGTGGCTCATATAGTTTAACATACTTTTGTTAAATATTGTTGCAAAGTTTGTTGAATTTTTGTATATTTCACTATCTAGATCAGTAGATATGTATGGATGAGGAAGGCATGAGGATGTCTTAACACAAAAGCAAAATACAGCAGATGCTGGAAATCTGTCTTGCCATCCATCGATAGGACTTATAGTTCCTCCATCCCCAATCATAGCATCTTGCTATAAATGATCCTAGTCTATCTATCCATTTGCTTGGACTCTGTTGGAGATCTCGGGCATCATCTCTTATGTTGAGTTTCCGTGCCAGTAGAGGACCTGAAGTATAGACATCAAGGCTGTAACTACTGTACAAGGATTCTGCTTAGCCCTGCTGGGCCCCATATGCTCAGTCTATTTAAGTTTTAGCTTTGACGGTTTGTGTACGTTGGCCCATACTTTTGTGAGCACAGTCCATAAGGATGCCATGAGCACTCTCGTCAATGGTTGCTGTGGTCTATGCGCGATCTGAAAGAAAGCTTGCACGCTAAGCCTAGCAACCCCTGGTATCAATACACTGAAGCATTGGGTAACTCTCAATGTTACATGGCTGTGTGTTTGCAGCTTTGGTATACCAATGTGTCCTTGGGCAATTCTTCACCATCTTCTTTCTCTTCAGGGAATCCTGTACCCAATCATTTGTAGGTAGATGCAAATATTCAAAGCTACCATTGGGCCTTCTTTGGTTATGCTCGCTGACCTACATTGGCTCCCGGTCTGGCTATGCCTCGATTTTAATATTCTCATCCTTGTTTTCAAACCCCTCCATGGCCTCGCCCCCCCCCCCAACTATCTCTGTAATCTCCTCCAGCCCCACAACCCCCCGAGATATCTGCGCTCCTCCAATTCTGGCCTCTTGAACATCCCTGATTTTAATTGCTGCACCATTGGTGGCCGTGCCTTCAGCTGCCGAGACCCTCCCTCCCTAAACCTCCTCCTTTAAGGCGCTCCTTAAAACCTACCTCTTTGACCAAGCTTTTGGTCACCTGCCCTAATATCTCCTTATGTGGCTCGGTGTCAAATTGTGTTTGTTAACGCTCCTGTGAAGCGCCTTGGGATGTTTTATTATGTTAAAGACACTATATAAATACAAGTTGTCTGGAGGATTATAGCTCTCATTAACTCGTTGCATGAATAACCTTGTTCAGGGAGTCAATGTGTTTTGTGGTCCCCAGGTGTATTCTCTGGGGAAGGCTGTGATCTTCTTTCCCTCCCCCCCCCCCCCGTCTCCACCCCACCACCAAATCTTCCTCCCCAGAGGGAAGCTGTGAGCATCTCAGAATGAGTAGCTGCCGATGAAAATGATGTGAACAGGGACTGTGACTGTGCAAGTAGTGGTGGGTTAATCATCCTCCACAGCAAAAGGTTGGGAATTTCCAGGCCAGACTCATTTATGGGTGCTTTCTTGGGTTATGGTTTGGGAGAC